>NW_018128140.1:1411073-1443117 GCF_001952655.1 Monopterus albus
GTTGTTTTGGCCCCAGCCACTCGGTCGTTGTGGCTGCAGGAGTAGCCAAAGGTCAACAAACTGGCGGAGTTCCAGTACAAGTACATAAAAAATTCTCACTAAGTCCTAGTATAAAATATGTTAAAGTCGACGTTCAGCTACAATAATTTAGCCTATGCATAGTTACATGTTAGTCGTTGCTAATGTAGTTAATGAAAACAGACACATATCACAGTGGTGCTAGTTAGATGCCATTAGCTAAAGTTAGCTTTGTGTTATTGATAGCCAAGCCGTGCAAGCAGTGAGAGAGGACCACTGAACTGAAAACAATGTTAATTGGGTATTATCAACACAACGCTAATTATGCTGAGGACATATATAGCAAGTAGCACACCATCATCGGTCATGTATATCTACAGATATATGTCCATAAAATCCATAGACCTTGTCCCCCACCACACTGCCTGGCAACAGATCAACAGATAGTTAGCTTACTTGCTTGCCATTTGTTGTTTAACTAAGATATAAAGATGTTCAAAAACACGTTGTTGTTACAATTTGTAGTCTTAAACAGTTTGAGTTAGCTTACTTGCTTGTCATTTGTTGTTTAACTAAGATATAAAGATGTTCAAAAACACGTTGTTGTTACAATTTGTAGTCTTAAACAGTTTGCAGAAAACGTCTGCCACCAGTTTTTAGTCTGCTTTGTACCACCAAAACATTAGAAACCATGTATTCGAAGTGCTATCTTAGCTAATGTTGCTCAGCTGAAACTGTATTACTGTCAAATTCAAGGTGGGAATTGAGATAACACGAATTTTAACAACGCTATACAATAAATACGCGGAATTTCTTCTGAATCAAAAACACCGGGGATGATTCTAACACCTTCTAACATGGTATCATATTTGTCTACTGCAAACAAAACTCACTTGGATGATGACCACACAAATGCAGATTATGTGGGCTAATTTCAAAATGTGTATGTGTAACATACAGTGCCTTGCGAAAGTATTCGGCCCCCTTGAACTTTGCGACCTTTTGCCACATTTCAGGCTTCAAACATAAAGATATAAAACTGTAATTTTTTGTGAAGAATCAACAACAAGTGGGACACAATCATGAAGTGGAACGAAATTTATTGGATATTTCAAACTTTTTTAACAAATAAAAAACTGAAAAATTGGGCGTGCAAAATTATTCAGCCCCCTTAAGTTAATACTTTGTAGCGCCACCTTTTGCTGCGATTACAGCTGTAAGTCGCTTGGGGTATGTCTATCAGTTTTGCACATCGAGAGACTGAAATTTTTGCCCATTCCTCCTTGCAAAACAGCTTGAGCTCAGTGAGGTTGGATGGAGAGCGTTTGTGAACAGCAGTTTTCAGTTCTTTCCACAGATTCTCGATTGGATTCAGGTCTGGACTTTGACTTGGCCATTCTAACACCTGGATATGTTTATTTGTGAACCATTCCATTGTAGATTTTGCTTTATGTTTTGGATCATTGTCTTGTTGGAAGACAAATCTCCGTCCCAGTCTCAGGTCTTTTGCAGACTCCATCAGGTTTCCTTCCAGAATGGTCCTGTATTTGGCTCCATCCATCTTCCCATCAATTTTAACCATCTTCCCTGTCCCTGCTGAAGAAAAGCAGGCCCAAACCATGATGCTGCCACCACCATGTTTGACAGTGGGGATGGTGTGTTCAGGGTGATGAGCTGTGTTGCTTTTACGCCAAACATAACGTTTTGCATTGTTGCCAAAAAGTTCGATTTTGGTTTCATCTGACCAGAGCACCTTCTTCCACATGTTTGGTGTGTCTCCCAGGTGGCTTGTGGCAAACTTTAAACGACACTTTTTATGGATATCTTTAAGAAATGGCTTTCTTCTTGCCACTCTTCTATAAAGGCCAGATTTGTGCAGTATACGACTGATTGTTGTCCTATGGACAGAGTCTCCCACCTCAGCTGTAGATCTCTGCAGTTCATCCAGAGTGATCATGGGCCTCTTGGCTGCATCTCTGATCAGTCTTCTCCTTGTATGAGCTGAAGGTTTAGAGGGACGGCCAGGTCTTGGTAGATTTGCAGTGGTCTGATACTCCTTTCATTTCAATATTATCGCTTGCACAGTGCTCCTTGGGATGTTTAAAGTTTGGGAAATCTTTTTGTATCCAAATCCGGCTTTAAACTTCTGCACAACAGTATCTCGGACCTGCCTGGTGTGTTCTTTGTTCTTCATGATGCTCTCTGCGCTTTAAACGGACCTCTGAGACTCTCACAGTGCAGGTGCATTTATACGGAGACTTGATTCCACACAGGTGGATTCTATTTATCATCATTAGTCATTTAGGTCAACATTGGATCATTCAGAGATCCTCACTGAACTTCTGGAGAGAGTTTGCTGCACTGAAAGTAAAGGGGCTGAATAATTTTGCACGCCCAATTTTTCAGTTTTTTATTTGTTAAAAAAGTTTGAAATATCCAATAAATTTCGTTCCACTTCATGATTGTGTCCCACTTGTTGTTGATTCTTCACAAAAAATTACAGTTTCATATCTTTATGTTTGAAGCCTGAAATGTGGCAAAAGGTCGCAAAGTTCAAGGGGGCCGAATACTTTCGCAAGGCACTGTAAAGGTTCAATCCCTGTCACAGATGTGGAAAATGCAGATGTTGCTCCTGGGGTGCAGGGTTGGTTGGCCTTGAACAGACAAAGTACTGACTTGACCCCCACTTCTCTTGGCCTTGAGTGTGTGAAGCGTTGTGAAGCCTTCAAGCATACAGTGGAAAGATTCTCACAAACAGAGGTGTCAGCATCTCTTGGTCACTGGACATATGGAGTTGCACTGTTACAACCACCCCCACCCCAAACAGCCACTACATAGCCAACAGTATGTGGGTTTGAAGTTAGCATGAATATATAGCATTTTAAACTAGAGGAACTGCTGCTTTGAGACATATACTGTAAGTCAAACCACTGTATCTACAATACAGTGAACATAAGCAAAAATAATCTTGATTAAAAAAATCCTTTTTTAAAACCTGAAAATCAGTTTTTGTTCATAAAATCCAGTGTTTCTCACAGTGACCTGCCATTTCTCCTGTCAGCTCAAAAAGGAAAAGGGAGTTTTTGATAGAGATCATCACCACAGCCTTTTTTTGACTGGTCAAACTGGCAGTGTTACAACTGACCCGATCTCCCCTGCATGATAAAACCAAAGCTTAAACCAAAGCTAGCTGGTCAGCTGACATTACTACCAATTTTCAATTGGCTAAATACATATTTTTTAGTATCACTATTGACCAAAGATGAACAATTCTGTACCTATGTACTCTGTTCAGTTGGTTTTTGAGTGTTTCACACAATAACGTTGGTGACATATTTTTTTCAAATGCTTTCATTTACATTCAATTTTATACTAAAACTTTTACTTAACCTGTATATTATAACATATAGGCTACAGTGGTGGAACATATGTAAGTATAGCTACTGAAATACTGTATATAAATACAGTTCTGAGATATTTGTAAAGTACTTGAGTACTTCCATTTTATGTCTACTTAGAACTATGTGTCACTGCATTTCAAAGAGTACTCCTCAGCATTTGTGTCAGACAAAGGTACTGGTTCCTGTGCAAATTAATACATTTTACATACAAATCATAATGCGCAGCTTATAAAATATGATACATTGTTGTACAAAGGAAAACAATAAAGAAAAAGTAGCTCCAGAAAAATCAGTTACAAGCTTATAACGCTGTCAACAACAATAACAATTATTATTAACAATATTAAATAAATAAACGTATCGGGCATTATTGCAACTATAATGCCCGATACACCACGTATCGGGCATTATTATGGTGTGGATAGGAAGAGAAATGGGGTAGGAGTGATCCTGAAGGAGGAGCTCGTGAGGAATGTTTTAGAGATGAAAAGAGTGTCAGACAGGGTGATCAGTTTGAAGTTGGAAGTTGGAAATTGAAGGGGTAATGTTGAATGTAATCAGTGGTTAGTCGTCAGTATGACAATCCCTGTCACAGATGTGGAAAATGCAGATGTTGCTCCTGGGGTGCAGGGTTGGTTGGCCTTGAACAGACAAAGTACTGACTTGACCCCCACTTCTCTTGGCCTTGAGTGTGTGAAGCGTTCAAGCATACAGTGGAAAGATTCTCACAAACAGAGGTGTCAGCATCTCTTGGTCACTGGACATATGGAGTTGCACTGTTACAACCACCCCCACCCCAAACAGCCACTACATAGCCAACAGTATGTGGGTTTGAAGTTAGCATGAATATATAGCATTTTAAACTAGAGGAACTGCTGCTTTGAGACATATACTGTAAGTCAAACCACTGTATCTACAATACAGTGAACATAAGCAAAAATAATCTTGATTAAAAAAATCCTTTTTTAAAACCTGAAAATCAGTTTTTGTTCATAAAATCCAGTGTTTCTCACAGTGACCTGCCATTTCTCCTGTCAGCTCAAAAAGGAAAAGGGAGTTTTTGATAGAGATCATCACCACAGCCTTTTTTTGACTGGTCAAACTGGCAGTGTTACAACTGACCCGATCTCCCCTGCATGATAAAACCAAAGCTTAAACCAAAGCTAGCTGGTCAGCTGACATTACTACCAATTTTCAATTGGCTAAATACATATTTTTTAGTATCACTATTGACCAAAGATGAACAATTCTGTACCTATGTACTCTGTTCAGTTGGTTTTTGAGTGTTTCACACAATAACGTTGGTGACATATTTTTTTCAAATGCTTTCATTTACATTCAATTTTATACTAAAACTTTTACTTAACCTGTATATTATAACATATAGGCTACAGTGGTGGAACATATGTAAGTATAGCTACTGAAATACTGTATATAAATACAGTTCTGAGATATTTGTAAAGTACTTGAGTACTTCCATTTTATGTCTACTTAGAACTATGTGTCACTGCATTTCAAAGAGTACTCCTCAGCATTTGTGTCAGACAAAGGTACTGGTTCCTGTGCAAATTAATACATTTTACATACAAATCATAATGCGCAGCTTATAAAATATGATACATTGTTGTACAAAGGAAAACAATAAAGAAAAAGTAGCTCCAGAAAAATCAGTTACAAGCTTATAACGCTGTCAACAACAATAACAATTATTATTAACAATATTAAATAAATAAACGTATCGGGCATTATTGCAACTATAATGCCCGATACACCACGTATCGGGCATTATTATGGTGTGGATAGGAAGAGAAATGGGGTAGGAGTGATCCTGAAGGAGGAGCTCGTGAGGAATGTTTTAGAGATGAAAAGAGTGTCAGACAGGGTGATCAGTTTGAAGTTGGAAGTTGGAAATTGAAGGGGTAATGTTGAATGTAATCAGTGGTTAGTCGTCAGTATGACGATTCACTGTGGCGAGCCCTAATCGGGAAAAGCCGAAAGTGACTTTCATGCGTACGTGTGGCGTAATGACGTCACGACCCCGGAAATCAGCAGGCAAGCTGTGTTGTCTTAGCAGTGGAGCAGGTATTTGTGCAGACCCAACCGAACCAGACAGAAAACCTGCAACACGGCTGTTGTTACCATTGTCATTTGTTATTTTGTTGTTGTCTCTGAGCGCCGCCATCATGAACGTGACGCTCGCGGTGAAACAGTACGTCTCTAAGATGATCGAGAGCAGCGGGCCCGGGATGAAGGTTCTGCTGATGGACAGAGAGACGGTGAGACACCGGCGGCCACAGTTATACCGGGACACCGGGGGTGTCGGATACTGGGACTGGGGATAGTTATACTGTGTGATACGGGGACTGTGGAGTAGTTTTACTGTGTGGTATTTGTACTGTGTTAGTTATTTGTTCAGACTTTGTTGACAAACCGAGTTTACCGAAACCTAAATATTTACTACAATTGTTCCTGGCTCTGATGGCAGTCTTGGAGTTGTGTAACTGTAGCGTGCACACTACTGTTGCTGTGTAATTACTCAGACTATTGGTGGGTTACAGTCGGCAGGTGAAATGTTGATCTGCTGTAACAGGAAGTCTGGCTGTGTTTTCTCTACAAACGTGTGTTGAATAATATCTGATCTATGCACATAAGTGAGAGCTCAGATCACATCTTTAAACTGTGTGTGTTACAGACCAGTATAGTGAGCATGGTGTACACTCAGTCAGAGATCCTGCAGAAGGAGGTTTACCTCTTTGAACGGATTGACTCTCAGAACAGAGACAGCATGAAACACCTGAAGGCCATCTGCTTCCTCCGACCCACCAAGGTACCAGGCCTGGCCGCAGGTAGCAAAGATATGTTTCTAATACTGATCGAGATCAAATTGATGAAGTGTGTGTGTGTATGCAGGAGAACGTGCAGCATCTGATTCAGGAGCTGAGGAGACCAAAGTACAGCGTCTACTTCATCTGTAAGAGACTTAACTCGCTGCACATCAGTGGTGCAGCATCACTTAGTACATTTACTGCTGTATCTAAATACAGTTCTGAGGTATCTGTACTTTACTTGAGTATTTCCATTCCTGCAGCTTCATACTTGAACTTGACTGCATCTTTACTGCACTACATGCATTTGATAACTTTAGTTCCTTTTCAGAATCAGATGAATAAATCAAAATGCAGTATATTCATCAGACTTCATCGATCCCCTTTACTAATCCCTGCTGTTGTCTGTCTGTGTGTTTCAGACTTCAGTAATGTGATCAGTAAGAGTGAGATCAAAGCTCTGGCTGAAGCTGATGAACAGGAAGTGGTGGCTGAAGTCCAGGTGAGTCTGAAACCCAAATCTGGCCAAGACGGACACTGTTGCATCCAGCAGCACACACACTTCTGAGGAAACTCAGTGCAGTGTATTTCCACTCCAAAGTAGCAGGGGGCGTCTCACTGTGACTTGGGGAACCTGAGGACTCAGTGTATATTCAGGTGGCCCAGGTGTGGCCCACGTCACAAATATACCAACATGCACATTACTTCACCGGCAGTCAACGAACCCTTCTCACAGCACTGCTGTGTAGTCAGAGCTCAGTGTTTCCCACAACTCACCACGGCCCACTGCACCACACCTGTGCAGATGTGGAAGGAGGCAGCTGGTGTTATTTATTCAACACACATTAATCAAGAGCAAATTATGTCAATGTGCCTGAGTTAGACCAAAAGGCTGAGTTCACCTGCAGCAGTGGGCAGGTTGATATTGACACGAGCAAAACAGACAAGAGAACAGAGCGTGTTCAAACGCCCAGACCAGAAGTGAAGGCAGCCCTGATCCAAACCATCACAGGGGAGACTCTGATGTGGAGACTCTGATGGGTGATCATGTGTCAGATGTTTTTGTTTGCCTCCTGTTCCTCTGCCCCAGAGAGGGCAGACCAGTTTTTCAGGGAGAGAACTGGTGCATGAACAGACATTTCACTTTAACCACAACTTGATGTTTGTGTGTGTCTGCAGGAGTTTTATGGAGATTTCATCGCTGTGAATCCTCACCTGTTCTCCCTGAACCTGCTGGGAGTTGCCAGGGTAAGAAACTGGAAGCCTCTCCAAAGGTTCCACTGGTCCTACTGGTCCTGTCTTTCAGTGAGCTGTAGATTGAATATTGAAGTTGGAGAAGCAAGCTTGTGACTGGAAGGATGTAGGTTCCGTTTCCAGACTGATCAGATTAATTTTAATTTAAATGAAAGGATTAAATTGAAAGAAGACAAGTGTGTCCTCAGTGCTGACATAACCACAGACAGGCAGCATCACTTTGGTGATTTTACAGCGACCAGAGCAGGAAACCAGCAGGGTCATACAGAACTGCACACCGTCAGGTGTTTATCACAGCTCAGGCTGCACAGTTCGAGCTACAGCAGACTAATCTAAAAGCTCTACTCGGACTGTCTAACACATATACCACAGTAAAGCGGGTCTATGAAACTGGCCCCTGATGGCGGAGCCAGAGGAACGGCCGTGGAGGGAGCAGGAAGATGCTGAGGACCTTAGTGAGCAGCAGCTGGTTCATCATTAATATGTGTCCTCCTTGTGGGGGGTCTCACTCCTGGTATCTGTGCTGCTGTGTGTCAGGGCCGCAGCTGGGAGCCCTCCCTGTTGGCTCGCTGCACTCAGGGTCTGACCTCCGTCCTCCTGGCGCTGAAGAAGTGTCCAATGATCCGCTACCAGCTGTCGTCAGACATGTCTAAACGCCTGGCCGAGAGCGTCAAGGTTCCCAGCACACCAACACTTGGCACACTCCTCCATCACACACCAGTTCTGCTAAGTACTCCAGTACTTTATACTTGTATTGTGCCACATTTCAGAGGGAATACTGTACCTTTAACTGTACGACATTGAATAATAAATGTACAGCACAAAGCTGTCAGGAGCCACTTCTGCAGAATGAGTACTATTACTTTTGATATTTCAAGTACATTTAGCTCATACTTTTAAATGCTGGATTTTTCCTTGTAACAGAGTATTTGTACTTTTACTACAGTAAATGATGAGAGTACTCATTCCTCTGCAGCAAATCATCACAAAGGAGTATGAGCTGTTTGACTTCAGGAAGACTGAAGTCCCTCCTCTGCTGCTGATCCTCGACCGCAGCGACGACGCCATCACACCTCTGCTCAACCAGGTGACTGATCGCAGTGCTCTGCTCCGTGACATCACCAGGTGTTCAACAGAAATAGTACTCAGATAATCAGTGTCCTCCTGCTGTGGACTTGGCAGATCAGATGTCTGAGCACCCTCAGTTTCATATTAACTGAGGCAAAACATGAAGTTTGAATGTGGTCATGAAACAATGTAAAGCTGACACCACACATGTCTTCTTCATGAACGACCTCAGTGCTTCTGCTGTGTTTGAGTTCAGAGCCACTGATCAGTTTCTATCATGCTGCAGTGGACTTACCAGGCGATGGTGCACGAGCTGCTGGGTCTGAACAACAACCGGATTGACCTGTCCAGAGTCCCGGGGATCAGTAAAGACCTGAGGGAGGTGGTGCTGTCTGCAGAGAATGACGAGTTCTACGCCAATGTGAGTCTGAAGACACTGAGCAACACAACAGTGAAGACATGAAAGTGACATTTAATGAGTGCGAGTAATGTCCCCAACAGCAAAAGAGTTTTATGCACTGGCCCCCAGAAACAGGACAAAGCTGTCAAAACTGAAAAAAACCCATGTCCACGGTCACTATGTGGAAAAAACACCTCAGAGCAGAGAGTTTAAAGAGTTAGCAGCACTAATAATGTTATGAAATGGTGGGTAACAACTGCTGCTGTGCACAGATCTAAGTAGATCATGTCAGACTATTCTGTCAGACACTGAGTTTAAACTGCAGAATAAAGACCAGCGACAGTAACTGAAGACTTTATGTCATAATGGATCCAGAGCTGGTGAATGTCTGAGTTGCTCTGTGCTACTGAAGCCACACTCGGCGGTTTTGCCTCTGACAGTGACTGTGCTGTGTGTTAGAACCTGTACCTGAACTTTGGAGAGATCGGCACCAACATAAAGAACCTGATGGAGGACTTCCAGAAGAAGAGACCCAAAGGACAGCAGAAGCTGGAGTCCATCGGTGACATGAAGGTCGGAGGCAGCTGAGATGTAGCTTTTGTCTTTGTCTGCAAGTCCCCTTCCTGTCTGAAACGTCTGCTGTGTCCTCCCACAGGCATTTGTTGACAACTATCCTCAGTTTAAGAAGATGTCGGGCACTGTATCCAAACACGTGACGGTGGTTGGGGAGTTGTCTCGGCTGGTGTCCGAGCGTCAGCTGATGGAGGTGTCGGAGGTGGAGCAGGAGCTGGCCTGTCAGAACGACCACTCCAGTGCTCAGCAGGTGACACACACAACCACATCATGCAGCAGCTTGTCACTCTCACGTGTTCACACTGACCCTGCTGCAGGTAGATGGGCCTCTCGTTCTTCAGACTGTGGAGGTTCTTAGTTTTAGTTCACATATACCTCATTCAAACTGTGTGAATGTAACGTAATCGGCTCATTAAAATGTAGCTTGTTCTGAGAGTTTATCAACGTCCAGATTGTGAGAAACCTTGAAGAGGATCTATTATTAGTGACGGTTACCTCCAGACAAACTAGACGTTCTGATTCTGTGTGCTCCATGTGTCCTCAGAGCGTCCGGCGCCTGCTGCAGAACCCTCGTCTGTCAGAGCTGGACGCCGTCCGCCTGGTCATGCTCTACGCTCTGAGATACGAGCGCCACAGCAGCAGCATCCTCCCGTCTCTGATGGATGAGCTGAGCAGGAGAGGAGTGTCTGAGCGCCACCGTAGGGTAACGACCTTCATCAGTACTAACACTGGTTTTCCTCATTTTCATCAAATGAACCAGATTCATGTTCTGTCAACCGGTTTTAGGCAAATAATCACACAGTTTAGCTCCACCTGTGTGAGAACCAAAGCTGTTTTGTGAATGAAGGTGGGGATTGTTCACCTGTGTGTGATGAACTGTGGATGTCAGGCTGTGGTGAAGAGTTCGCTCGTGTGCTGTTACTCACCGGAGGTGTGTCTGTCTCAGATGGTGCAGGCTGTGGTTGAGTACGGAGGGAAACGAGTCAGAGGAAGTGACCTCATCACGCCCACAGACGCCGTTGCTATCACCAAACAGTTCTTCAAAGGACTCAAGGTATACACACACACACCCACACACTAGGAACCTTCTCAGTCCCGCAGACGCCAACATGCACAGGCCTCATGACATCACAGACTATCTGCTGCCAGTCCTGCCGTGAGTGCCTAACGCCTGGTGCAGATGTGCAAACAGTGAATGTGCAGCACATATCCACCTGTGTGTGTGTGTGTGTGTGTGTGTGTGTGTGCTCAGGGAGTGGAGAACGTATACACTCAGCATCAGCCGCTGCTTCATGACACTCTGGATCAGCTGATCAAAGGTCGGCTCAAGGACAGCCAGTTCCCGTACCTGGGACCCAGCAGCCTCCGAGACAGGTAAGATGTCCGACAGACAGGAACATGCTGGACGGACAATAACACACCCGACAGATTCAGCCCTATCAATGAAAACAGTGCTAATGATCAGTTGTGATCAGTCAGTGACACTGCAACTCAGGAGCGATGAGCTAGAAGTGTCTGAGTGAAAGTTCACGAGAGTCAGAGGGAACAGAATGTGAAGGAACAGGTTCCTCTGAGAACAGACATGTTTAACACTCTGACCCGTGTGTTTGTGTGTGTGTCAGACCTCAGGACATCATTGTGTTTCTGATTGGTGGAGCCACGTATGAAGAAGCTCTGATTGTTTACAACCTGAACCGCAGCACACCTGGAGTCCGCATCGTGCTGGGAGGAAGCACCGTTCACAACACCAAGAGGTCAGAGACGCACGCGCACACACACACACACACACACACACACACAGACTGATACGCACAGTGGCACACAGCGGTACACACAGGTACACGCAGTGAACCTGACTCAGCAGCTGGGACATATCTGGTAATAAACCTACACCTGATGATGTTCATTCCCAGTGGTGTATATTTGTAGCATTCACAGAGCGTATAAATAACCTTTACTGCTAACTCTACCTCAGTAGGTAGTCCGAGTACTTCTTCCATCACTACAATGCAGTATGTAGTACTGCAGTACAAGTACCTCCAGCACTGCATTCAGACAGCTGCTGATACTTTACCTGAGCGCACCTCTTCTTCTCTCTTCTTCTCTCTCTGTGTCTTAGTTTCCTGGAGGAAGTGATGTCAGTGACAAGTCAAGGTGGTGACCAACTGCAGGGAAGTGGTCGCCATGGCAACCGGCGCTGAACACAAATGAAAAGACTATTCCTAACTTTATGTTTGTATTTGTCCGACATCATCTCCGTGCTCAGACGTTTCAGAGGTGTTTGTTTTTTTTGTCGTCCTTGTTCACACACGAGGTGGTCAGATAATTAGGAACACCTGTGAATAAAACAATGAGTTCAACAAAAATCAGAGCAGGTGGATTGTGTTAGACTGTACAGGTGTACCTAATAAAGTGGACACAGTGTCTGTTCTCTAGTGAACCTTAATGTGCAGCGTAACTCGGTGTGTGTTAGCTCATGGCTGCAGACGTCACTTCACTAAATGCACTTCATGCTGTAAAAACAACAGTGTCACTGTTTCCTCTCTGCATCTGACTCGCTGTTAGTTTCTCTGCTCTCACACACACACACACACACACACACTTCTGATAAAAATAGAGAAGGTGACAGCACAGTGACTTCCTGCACCCCTTGTGTTGCTCCAGCCCAGAATACCTTCTCTCCGTTTAGTCTTCGAGCAGCTGAGCACCATCTGTGTGAGACAGGGAACATGGACCCCCTCGTCGCCCGGACACGCTGCTGCTGCTGCTGTTGGGTGGACTGTGTCTGTATAGCATCTGTGTTCATCAGTGTGATGTTACAAAACACCAATAAATAAGAAACATGAGAACCTGCATCACATCTGGCAGAGATGTGGTTTCATCTTTTCCCACCTCACACTGTTTACAGCTCAGTCTCCAGGAGCTCCTCAGCTGCTCCTGCACACGCCCAGCAACACACCCATAACATACTTATGGTGTTTAGTTAATGCTCAGAATAAATGAACACCAGAGAAGATAAAAATATTCAAGACGTGGCTTCAGAATATTCACTCTTATTAAATAATCATCTGTGTCACACTTCGACTGACCTGGTGGAAGAAGGACCGAGATCTTAGTGACACCGTCACAGGAAGCTGCCGACCTTTTTCCTGGAAACTGGGCGCCTTCGAGCCTTGTCATCAGTCTGAGGTCGGCCGCCGCCATCTCCTCCTGGATGCTGCAGGACGAGTTCCACAGAGGTAGGCTATGGTACAATCTCTGGTTAATGGTCCACCTAAGACCTACATGTGTAAATTCACTTCTGTTTATTACTGAGGCCACAGTTAAAAGTGGTTTTGTACTGGACGACGATGTTCAGAGGTGGCTATATACATTTGTCCTCCCCAGCTATACACATGAGAGGGTCAGAATATTAGGAACACCTAATGTAGAATGATTTTTATTTACAGTTTTCCTCTTTTTTATTCCAATTTTATTTCCCTTCATTGTATTGTTTGATATTAATTATTTTTTAGTACATACAAACATTTAAGGTTGTGAGGAGTTGGGGAAACCTGGACACTTGAAAACATTGAGCAGGTTTTAAAGGGTGTGTGTGTGTGTGTGTGTGTGTGTGTGGTGGTGGTGGTTTGTACTGACATGAGGAGACAATGGCAATCTGTAGCTCCAGAGTGAATCCAAGCTTTGCTTCACACCAACGTGCACAGGTCAGTTTTTCTTCTCACTCTACAAAACAGTAAACAAAATGCCTCCTGAAATGTCTTTTACAGGAATGCAGCAGCTGGAAAATTTTGGTTTTCTTAAAACCAGGGGTTCTCATCCAGGAAGTCTTTAGAGTATTTTGGAAGTGACAAAGTCTTCACGTTCAGCTCCAGGACATTTTGTCCTTTTACTGCAGAGATCCTGATTTTACTTTCCTTAAGCAAAACATCAAACTATCTGCACATGCTGCTGATGTTTGATTTACCATGAACGTTTGAATTTTATCATTACAACCTTCCACTTATGTATTTTCCATGACACGCATGTCAAAGTCAGAGTCACAGTTCTGATCTTTACAGTAAAAACCATGAGAATTTGATCATACAGGCTTAATATCATTTTAGGATGATGTCTGAATGTATATTTTTATAGGCCTATAAGAACCTGTTTTTTACATTACTTTATTAGTTTTTACTTTTCCTCTGTCTTTACAAATATGGGCTTCTGCCGTTCCGTGTCTTCAGTTTTAGGCCTACTATCTGTGGACTTTCGATTATTATTATGATTATGATTATTCATCATTCTTTGATAATGTGATAATCAACACACGTGACTTGTGTTTCCATCGGTTGTCGCTGGGTAGCGCTGACAGGTCCTTTGATCAGAATCTAGGCTGTCATGCACGAGCGCGTGCCCGTGTGTGTTGAGAGAGGGGGTGCATCTACCTCCAAGCACACGGACATGCACACCGGGAGGATGCACCCTCGGTTCAGACAACACACACGGAGCTGAGGAACGACACTGGACTTGGACTAACGGACGCGCCGACTCCAGGAACCAGCTGCACCGAGCTACCGGGACCAGGCTGCGGGCCGGCCGAGCCTCCCCCTGTCGGAGAGAGCGTGCGGACCACGGAGGGAGAATGAAGAAAAGCCAGGGCAGCAGACGGGTAGGAGCCGCGGATCCGATCAGATTTAATGATCCAGTCAGAGCGCGCGTCACGTCCGTGTAGGGCTGGTCGTTACTCAGCCAGAGCTTCGTCCGCTGTTGGTAACACAGCCATGGAACAGGATCCCGTTAACGACGAAGCGGCGCAGTGCGTCTCAGCTCTCATGTAAACACTGCGGCGGCACTAAAGCGTGTGCGCGCTGCGCCTGTATAAAGCAGCTGGTCCCTAACAGGCTCTGTGCGTCCTGTTCGCATCCGAGCGTCAGGGAAACCGCTGACAGAAGGACGACGGCGGCATTTAACCCGAGACACAAACCGATTCACACGTTACCTTTAAACATCTAAGACCTGAGGAGAAAAACGTTTTATTCCAGTGCTTAAAAGCGACAGGCTGTGCGGCAGTGAGCGAAGCAGTTTCTCAGCTTTCACATTAAGTCACTGGTTTAATTTAGTTCTGTTCGTCCTCCGCTGCAAACCACAAGTGAAGTCCAAAATCCAAACATTCTGTGGAGGATCGGCATCTTGTTCTGCTCCCTCGGCTGCTTCCTAGACTGTCCTCAGTGTTTCCAAGTCTTCTCTGGCTCCTGGCCCCCCTCTCTGACCCATGTTTATTGGCAGGGTGTCCAGGACCCGGCTCAGCGGGCAGTCTAGACTCTCCTAGTCCCCCTATCTGACCCATGTTTGTCCACTCTCCATTTGTTGCAGGGTGTCCAGGACCTGGCTCAGCAGGGGGTCCAGCAGCCAGAGAAAGTGGGCTGGATCAGGAAGTTCTGTGGCCGCGGGATCTTCCGGGAGCTGTGGAGGAGCCGCTACGTGGTGCTGCGAGGAGACCACCTCTATATCTCTGACAAGGAGGTGAGGACCAGGTCTGTGGTTTAATGTGTGTAGCAGCGCCTGGTGTTAGGACACAGAGGATTGTGGGTAGGCTGTGGAAGGTCCCTCACTGTTGGTAAAGAGACTGAGGGGCGGGAGCTGTTTGGTGTCATGGACACTGTGGTTCTCAGGGACAAGAGGAGCTGGACTCTGCTGGATCTGCTGTTAGATCACTGTCCATAGACAGAGACGCTGGAGCAGGCAGCTGCTCTGTCTCCATCTGTCCAGTAGCAGCATCAATGTCTTTACCTGGCTGCCAGTTTATTACAGACTGAAGACTTCACTCATCACTCTGTAAGGACACATTGACTGGTTCTGTATGTCTGTTATTTCCTACAAACCCTGTCCAGAGACCAGCAGCACCAGTGAACGTGGTGTCCTCACCATAATGTGTGTGAGTCCAGACCATGGTCCAGCTTATCGCTCTATGCCGTAGACCTCCACCAGCTATTAGACACACCCCAGTTAGCAACACGTTGCTCTGTGCAGTGAGGAGCTGGTGGAGCAGCGACATCAGAGCAGAGACAGTGACTCACTGCTTTATTTTCAGTTTAGCGTGCACAGGTTTAAACTCTTGTTCCAGCCTGCACAGAGCACGTCTCCTGTTTCTGGGATGTTGTGTCTTCTTTGTGTCCATCTTCCGTTTGTGCTGTGGCTTGTTGATCATTCCCAGGCTGATGTGGTTTCTTAGCAAATCGATACCTAACTGGATGCCACCCACTCTTCTGGAGGTTTAACCTGCTGTGCTGTGACAGTGAGGATCACTTCTGATACGTCTCCGTTAGCCCACCTCATGTCATCCTGAGCTTTAAAAGTGAAACCATCGGGCCTTTGTGCACTGGTTGGATTTTATTGTGTTTGCATCTGTGCCTGGGTTTTAAATCACATTTATCTCTGCCTACAGTGTCCCATGTCTCTAGTACCAGTTACAGGTTTTGCAGTACAAATACTCTCAGTGTTAGCAGCTTTAGTTATAGTGAAGTTGGAGTTGCATTAGAAGAAGTAACAGTCTCAGCAGTTGTCGTAGCAGTATCACTAGTTTGACTAGTTTCAGCAGCAGTAGTTTGTCGAAAAACCCGTAAAGACGGGTCCCAGGAAGAACCGAGAAGTACGAAAAACAGTGGCACTGGCCACTGATGACCTGGCATCAGGAATGACCTTACAGGATGAGCTACAGGAGACTATTGAACCGATCATCTCTTTGCAGTTAGAAGTTACAAGCTGTGGGACTGGCTATTTGAAAAGGTGGTAATGGCCAATAGATAATGAAGGAGAATGCCAGCAGATAACAGACAGGCCAGAAGAGGATGAGAATGAGATGTCTGAGCTAGAAGGAACTGCACTGGGGACAGAGAATGTTTCAGTGCCAGAAGAGGAGGATGTGGAGTGGATGCAAAGCTTGTACTCCCCCATCACACCTGGTCCTATGGAACCAGCAGACTTCTGCCAGAAAGAAATGGGGGAAAATGCAGAATATCTGGTGGTGGATGAGTGGAAAGAGGAATTTGAGGTTGAGAAAAAGGAGGAAGAGAAAGAAGAAGAAGAGGAAGACAATGGGAAAAGGAGTTGGAAACTAGAAAGGAGTCGGAGAATGCAGACTACATTGTGGAGGATGCAGGAGAGGCCAAAATGGACCTGGATGGGAAATGGAAGAAATGCCAAGAGAGGCTGGAGGAGAGAGAAAAATTGTTAAAATGCTATGGCACAATGCATAAAGTAGAAAGTTAAGCTTTTAATAAGTAAGGATTATCATAAGATGATTTAAGTCTGTGTTTTGTTTGAAGTAATCATTAGTGAACGTGTAAAAATAAAATGAGAAATGATTGCATTAGAAAAAATGATAAGTGATTTTATATTTAATATAATCTAAAGAGTGAAAAAGTTCTGACTCAGAGAAAAAGGGAAGTAACACACATCCCTGCAAAGAAGAAGTGCAAAAAGTGTGTATGTGACAGAGAAAGAGACAGGGGTTATTAAGAAAGTAGAAATGATGGTTTCAAGCCTAAAAGTAAAGATTTGGTTGATGATTACTGTTTAATCAATGTCTAATCAATAATAATGTTTAGTTAAGTATTGTATTCAAAATATGGAAGATCCATGTTTTAATTTTAAGGCATTGATAGCTTTGTGTAAAATCAGTGTGTAATTCTGAGTGTTTAGTTAAAAGCAATGATGGGATTTTTCTCGTTTCAATCAGAAGTGAGTTTTCTGTATTTTCATTGGATATAAGGATGATTTGGTTTTATGAGAAAGGAGAAGTAGAATCTGGAACTGAATCACAGTGGGGTGGAGGCCAGTAACAGGCAGTGGACTTGAGCTTTGACAGTAAAACATATGCAATAGTTCTGAAGAATACAACTTTGCACACCAAATAAAGTATTAACTGCAAACTGCAGCATCTGGTAGGATGAGAGGACTAAGTCTGCTGACCAGAATCCTTTAAAAACCCGGGCAAAAAGAGGAACGAGAGTACTCCTTCACAGTTGCAGCCGGAGGCTCTTTCAGGTTGATTTTCTGACTTCCAGAAGACCCTGCCGAGAGGCAAGCCGTGAGAGCACCTGTTTGTGGGTGCTCCCCCGCAGGCCGGTCCGGCCTGTGAGGGTGAAATAGATGTAGGCGTGGGACAGTGGAACTGTGTAATTGCTTCACAGTTCAGGTAGGAGCCAATCCCGGCCGGCAATCGGGCGAAGGCGGGGTACACCCTGGACAGGTCGCCAATCCATCGCAGGGCTAACACATAGACGAACAACCACACACATGCACATGCACTCCTATGGGCAATTTAGAGACACCAATCAACCTAAGCTGCATGTCTTTGGACTGTGGGAGGAAGCCGGAGTACCTGGAGAGAACCCACGCAAGCACGGGGAGAACATGCAAACTCCACACTTTTAAGTGGTAATGGTTAAGGCCACACATATAGGCACACGTTTCACAGTGAGTAGTGGATGTTACATAACAGTTCACAGGGTTAACAGTAGACCGATATTGAATTGCTAAGGTGATTTTTAGACAGTTTTATCAGAAAATATTTTATACAAAATATCCAGCTGCTTACATTTCACATAATACAAACTGCCATTTGAATTTCCTATCCTTATTAACATCTTGTGTCAACTAGATACCGTGCAAAGCAAATATGGTCTTAAGTGGCCAGTGTCAGGTGTTAGTGGTTATTTCAGACAAAATGTAACACTTCCTCAAAGGGCCTCGAGTGTACTGGTTTATAAAAATTTCTCAGTACAGAGACATCTGAGGGTATAAGGCGGTAGCTGCCACAATAACTGCAGGTTGATGTTATTTGGGAGGTTTTGGGGTCTTATCCTGAAGTAATAACATGAAAGAGGGAGGTCTGCAGGGAACTCTGTTTGCAGGTTCATGCTAGTTAAATACTGAGTGAATATCTCCATCATACAACCTCAAGCAGTGTTTGGAGCTTTATTATGTTTCAAATATACCACCTTAGTGTGAGAGGTTAAGTTTTATTCCTTCACTCAGGTGTGACACATGTGTGAGCAGTGACCTGAGAGTGTGCATGGCTGACAGCTCCTCATACTACAGCTGTCTCATCACGTCTTCTTCTTCTCCCCCTTTATACATCTGATGTGTTTCAGGAACAGGAAGTGCTCTGATGCTGTGATTCTGACATTTACCTTCTGTAATCTGCTGCGCACCTGCACCTGCATCTTATGACCTCATGTAAGGTGTGAAGAATGGACTTCTAAGGACTCCTAAAGTCTCCTGAATTATCTCAGAATTATGTGTTTCTTTGTGTTTCCAGGTGAAAGATGAGCGTAAAGCACAGGAAGTGTTCAACCTGGCTGATTACGAGCGTTCAGAGGAGCTGAGGAAAGTGAAGAGTCGCAGTAAGAAAGACCACAGTCGCTTCACTGTGCTCCGCTGCCGGCAGCCAGGAAACTCTGTGAGTTACCAAGGCTGGTCCAGGATCTGGTGCTTGTGTTTCCTGTCCCACATATCTGAACCCCCCTCAATCTCTCAGGTTTCTGTCAGTGTACTCTACCATCCTCCACTCTGTCCATCCTGCATTCAGAGATTACACTGTTCACTCAACCTGCCATGTCATTGGTGGATTTCCTCCCACATCCCTCTCAGGATTGGCCGATCAGTTTTAACACCACCCACCTGCCCTGCTGCAGCTGCAGCGATTGGCCGAGCTGTTTGTTTATTCTCCTCTGACAAGGTTTAATCCACAGAATCCCATTAGTCTGTCAGAGGATGATTTGAGCAGGATAATCCCTGCACAGCACTTTCCCACTGCACTGCAGGCTGTTGCAGCCTCCATGCGGGGCCAACAGCCATGAGTAGAATGGATTAAGCCAAATCATGTGTGCTTTACTGAAACAGGCCAGACACCCGTGAAAGTCTCGCAGTCATGGTAATGAGGGTGAATACTGATGATGTGCAGGCTGGTGCAGGTGCTGACTGTGCACACCACAGGAACACTGCCCGTCCTGTTCTGTGTGGGGCCACTGGAATGGTTCTGACAGCTTGTTTTGGTCTGGTTAGTTTGGCCTGAACAGGTGGAAGTGTGTTGCATCACAGTTGAGTCTTTTTGCAGGTTCCCAACCTTGTGTTTCTAGCAGTGAGTCCTGAGGAGAAGGAGTTGTGGGTGAATGCCCTCAACGTGGCGATCATCAAAGCCAAGAACAGAGTCCTAGATGAGGTATGTGTCACCTGTCAGCCGACTAGCAGTGCGCCTCGATGAGTCACACACCATGTTCATAGACCTGATGGGTACTGATAACAAACATGTTGTGGTTTGAAATATTCCCCAACACTCCAGAATAATCTGGAGTCACATTTGATGTTTCTGAGCAGGTGACCACTGAGGAGGACAGTGCACTGGTCCATCCCACCAGAGACCGAGCAAAGATCCCACATGGCCGCCGGCTGCCCACCAGAGGACACCTCATGGCTGTGGTACTGCCCTTGCTCAGCATCTCTCTCATATTTTCACTCATTCAAAGACAGTTTTAACATTGTCACACTGTCCTACTCACTGCAGGCATCCACCTCCTCCCACGGCATTTTGACCCTCGACCTGGTTGCTGAGGAGGACGGTTTCTCCCACGACTACGATGGCTACTCACGGGACTCGTGGGAGAATAGCTTCCAGAGGGTGGGCTCATGTGGACATGTGGCAGTTGTTGGTTCCCAGGGGGTCTGTGGTCGTCAGCGGGCCGGCACTGATGTCTCAAAGCTCAGGGTGACCACCAAGGAGCCCAGGGTGAAGACTGGCAGCTTGCCCAGGGGGAGTGAGCGATCCTGGGGTAAACAGCCCCACCTGGAGGCCTCCAAGGTCCACAAGAGCCAGCAGGTGCAGGTGGGCAAACCTTTTAAGAGTCTATTTAGTGGCTCTGCTGGAGCTTACAGTCATGGCACATGATCTTCCTGAACAGATTAAAGAACTGTAGATGTTCACATTTTCCTGAGCTCTTCCAAGACTTCCTGTCCACGTCTTTCAAACAGAGCTCAGTAAAGAACCTCAAGGTCCAGG
Organism: Monopterus albus; assembly: GCF_001952655.1. Taxonomy (NCBI): domain Eukaryota; kingdom Metazoa; phylum Chordata; class Actinopteri; order Synbranchiformes; family Synbranchidae; genus Monopterus; species Monopterus albus. The sequence goes on from NW_018128140.1 coordinate 1,431,654, forward strand.
TCAGTTCTGGAGCTGTGGATCATATCAAATTTAGAACGACTGTACGACATGGGAACAGTTCAGGGTCACATTATTTCTTTGAAGCCAACTTTTGCAATGTGCAGATTCCAATTTGTAGTCTGTGTTTCCTGCAGTGACAGTTCCACCCACCTGTGTTGTGGCACACACTGCCATGTGATGTGGGCTGCTAGTGCAAGAGGTCCAAGGTTTGTCAGTGTGCAGAGTGTAACCACAAACAATGCACCTTAACCTCATGTTCTTTTTCAGGTCCTCCAGGCTCAGTCTCGGACTCCACAGCCAGGGAAGAGGTCCAGCGTGCAGGGCCGAAGTCGCTGTGCCTCCATGGATGAAGTCCTCTCCTCCAGGTACACCGACACCTGACAGTAAAACAAACCGTCACCACCCAGCTCAGGTGCCTGAGCTGTCCCCATCAACACACCGTAACCTTTGTTATTTGCTGCATTATTTACTATCCTGGCTCTAATGATGTATTCAGAGAGTGGCTGTCACACAGAAATGGAAAGTCCATTAAAACCTGGTGGAAGATCTGGAAAGAATTAAATAGGAATGAAAAGCGGACATGATGTCCAGTGAACCGGTTAAATGAGAAACCACTGCACTGTGATAATAACTCTCGATGCAAAGTTCACTTGCTGAGCTATTGCCAGAGCGCTCGGCTACAGCCACAAGTATGTGTGTACCCACAGTCAAGCATGAACCTCCACCCACAAGTAAATCACTAGTGTGGCAGGTTACAGTTCACTGTGGTTCCTCCACTTACCTCCTCTCTGTCCTACCTCATCCTTCTTCAGGCCAGTGATGCTTCGTTCAGAGTTGCGCTCTGCTCTCCATCAATGTCCGACAGGAGAAGAGGTGGGGGGCGGGGCTTCAGTCCAGCCAGTTGGTCAGCTGCAGAGCCTCATCGCCCAGAGGATGCAGAGAGCCCAGGAGCTGCTGGAGGAGATGAGACTACAGGTCAGACTACGTAATCCATCAGGGTGCTGATTAGTTCATTGGCCTTATGTGTGATGGAGTCACTGCAGAAGCAAAAGTTATGACACAGACAGTAAAAAGGGAACCAGCCACATCTAATGTTGTGTGTGATTGACAGGAGCTGCAGAAGGCCAAAGCAGAGCAGGAACGAGGAGGCAGCTCACCCCACCTGAAGGGCATTGAGTCTCCTCGACTCCACCACCTCAGGGGCTTGGACTCGCCTCACACCAGGTAGGTTCCTTCACATCATCACTTCAAGACTCTGGAAACGATGCATTGCTTAAAGGTGGTGCTGGCATAAGGGGGGATGGGTCAGGGGTCACTGAAATCACTAGGATCAGTTCCTCTTGAAACCTGGAATATCTAGCTGAAGGTGCTGCTAAAGACAAAAGGCTAGAAGGTTAGTGCTACCTGACCTAAACCTTTTATTTCCTTGTGCAGCACAGATCAGCTGAATCTTTACTCATGTGGTTCGCACTGCCGATGTGTTTCTCCAGGACCCTGTTGGCCAACACGTTTCTGGCTGATCTGACCTAGGTCTTCATAGCACAAAGATCTGTGTGTGTGTATTGCCCTGTTTAGTTGTCCCAGAGGCTGGTTGTTCCCACCCCACATGGCAAAGATATGTGGGCTCTCTGTGAGTGTGAAGGTCCTGGTGCGCATAAAACAAACTAGGGTCCGGCAGGGTGCTAGGTCCTAGGTCCTACCTGCCAATATTTAAAAACGGCAGTATTTAACTGACTGCCTTTTCTTCAGCAGGTCGTCTGGATCTCTGAGGAGCAGGAGCAGTGACTCTCCTCGCTTCCGGGGCAAAGACTCTCCTCGTATGAGAGGAAAAGAGTCTCCTCGATCCAAAGCCAAGAGGAATCGCTCCAAAGGCACTAACTCGCCTCGCTCCAGAGGATCCCATTCACCTGCCACTAAAACAAACGGCTCTCCCCTACTGAAGGATTCACCACATCTGACCACCGCTGACTTTCCTCAATCCATGAGCTCCGACACAGGTCACTTACCGAAACTCCAGAGATCATGCAGCTCTCCTGTGCAGACGTCACCATGTGAATCGCCTCCGTGTGTCACAGGATCAAACCCCCCTCAGGTTAGAGGATCTGACTCACCACGAGGCAGTGGAACCAGCTCCCCGCGTGTGGGCAGCAGCCTGGATTCACCCTGTCTGAGTCACAAGCACTCCCCGAGCCTTTCTGAGTCCTTTCAGTCCTCCCAGCCCCAAACCCCTGACAAACACAGCCAGTCCCCACCTCTGCCTGCTTCACCGCCCTCCCTGCTGTCAGAGGAGGACCAGGAAGTGGAAAGAAGGCGTGCCGAGGCCGAGCGCCTCCTGGAGGAGGCTGTGTCATCGTGGAGGGAGGCGCAGGAGGTGCTGCAGGAGGTGAAGGAGCTGCAGAGTCAGCACAGGAGGACCTATGAGAAGACGAACTTGTTAGCGGCAGCAGCCGGGTTGCCTGCAGCAAGCGTAGCAGCAGAGGAGGACAACACGGCCACTTCGCCGACATCACCTGACAGTGACGAGGAGTCTGAGACATCTTGAAGAGGACTTTTTTCTTACCAGTATTTATTGGATTATTTTCTCAGTGGAACTAGCGGCGCTGTTTAGCAGGATTAGCATCATTTCTATGTTCTGATGTGGGGCCAGTGGGATGCATGTGAACACTAATGTGGGTTATTGTAAAACCAGCCATCTATACTTCTCCCCAGTTCTTCCTCAGTGCACTGGACCATCACTGGTCCGACGCCCTCTCACTCCTGCTGCCCGTTTTACTCTCGAGAGTCTCTGTGTGACATGTGGTATTTGAGTAGAGTTTTGATGGAGGGTCACTTCTTTTCTACATCTGTAATGGTGCTGCACGTTTTTCTTCTTCGTCTTTTCTACTGACAGTGAAGTCAAAGCCTCTGTGTTGATGTCAGACACAGGTTTTTGGAAGACAAAATAACGTTCGTCCTTCACAGACTTTTTTTCCAAAGATGCCAACGTTTATATGGTGGAAAAGTTTTCAATACGATGATTAGGACCTGCTTTGTCTTTTCCTGGTGTTAAAATAATGAGGCTGAAGTGGTCCCAGTCCGGCTGAGTTGTGGCTGCACACATCCCACCCAGTCGTTCTCAGTTCACTGCTGAATTCAACCTAAACACATTTTGGTTGAACTCAGCAGTAAAAGTCAGGGAGTTGAACGTCCTCTATGCTGAGGACAGAATAAGCAATAATGTCAATAAGAAACAGATGTGGTTCCCTCCAACACTGCATTTGTTTAACAGTTGTATCACTGCTGCACCGCCAAGTTGTGTTCATATGCAATGTACAAGCACAAAGTCAACAACAGGTCCCAGGACCAGATACTGAAGGACCCAGGTTAATGCCTGTTGTGTTGTAGTGCGGCATTTGTTTGAACCTGTAGTGTCTGACAAGCACCGGGCATGAGTTTAAACAAAGCACCAGTCGCGTTTTGGCCCATGGTCACTTTTATAAAAGAATAATCTAAATAAACTTTTGGATCATGATTCTTAAAAACTGTTTTTAGATAGTGAAGGAAATTTTCAGTCGAACTTTAAACATGAACAAACTGCAGACACGTCAAAATTACACGTCACTGACAAAGTGTTCATGTCGCACACACAAAACGTGTCACAGACGCACATTCAACATCCCAGATTCACATGACGACATTTCTGTATCGCAGACATACATGAGAAAAGTCATGCGCCACTGACTGGTGACTGGGTCTATGACTGGGTCCTTGACTGACAAGACGATAAACAGGCTGCTGGCCTGAAAGCTGTAGGACACGTGACCAGGTCTCTGCACTAACCTGAGCTGAACCACTGTTAGTTTATCTGATTCATCAAACCAATGTCAATATTCACTGTATCTGCTCTGAGTGTGTCCTCACTGCCACGTCGCCTTCACGTGTCATGAACCTTGTCGGAGATAAACACACTGTACTGATAGTGAACAATGTGTTATAATGTCTGCACACCCACTACGCTCTGTCAGAGTATGAAAGCAGTTGCTTTAAATGTCTGGTTTTCTTTTTAAAACTCAATTACAGATTTCTCTGTTCATGTCTTTGAATGATGATGTTTGAATTAACTGTATGCAGCAATGCATTGTGGGTCAATGGCGCACAAGAAGGAAAAAACTACGTTGAGCATCCAGAGCTCATCTTCACATACAAAACAAAATGAGCTAAAGACGCCGCCAGCGGGTGATGTCACTTCACGTGGCGACTCCAGTTTCCGCCTTGCTGTCAGGTTCAAGGTGACCCTACCTGGGGACAGGTGCACGCGCCTCACTGGCTGAAGCTCTGCCTGGTTTAAATGGAAATAGCAGCTGAGTGATATCAGATGATGGCGGTGTATTTAGTTGTGCGGTGTTTTTAAAAAGCTGCTGATGTAGCTACAGAAGTGACTACACGTATAATTTGGTGCCTTTAAGGAACAAATTTGGGGCGAGGCTTCCAGCCACGAACCCACAGACACTGATGAGCTTTACGTCTAAGGCTAAATGATTAGCGAGCTGGAAGTCTGAATGTACAGCTGAGCCTGCTTTACACAAGGAGGAGCAGGTGAGTCTCAGGCTGCGTCCGAAACTGCCTACTACCATACTGTATAGTAGGCGAAAAGCAGTAGGCGAGGCGAGTAGTATGTCCGGATTCGTAGTATTCCAAAAACAGTAGACGAAAAGTACCCGGATGACCTACTGCTTCCGGTTGGATTTTGCAGTGTGCATACGATGGACACTTCATTATCCCATGATGCCCCGGGAGACTGATGTAGCTACAGAAGTGACTACACGTATAATTTGGTGCCTTTAAGGAACAAATTTGGGGCGAGGCTTCCAGCCACGAACCCACAGACACTGATGAGCTTTACGTCTAAGGCTAAATGATTAGCGAGCTGGAAGTCTGAATGTACAGCTGAGCCTGCTTTATACAAGGAGGAGCAGGTGAGTCTCAGCCTTGCTTCTGGGCTTGGGTCTAGAAATCCACTCCCAGATTCTGGTCACATGACCCGACACCCTGCCGCTCTACTGGCTGCCAGCCCCAAGCAGGACTCGGGTCAGTGAGCTGTGATGAAGAGCAGCCCAACAGTCTCAGCCACCTCACAACACACGAGTGTGGCCGATTACGTATGCATGAGGGAGCGTTTGTTGATGACTAATCTGCTGCTTCAGATGACCAGACTATCTTAAATACCGAGTCCCTCCGGCTCGGTGCTGTCATTTGTTTAGACTCCACTAGATGGACCGAGGGTCCAGCAGCACTGATGCGCCTCTCGTTAGAAGGTCTGGGGCTGCTGATGCCTTCATCGGTTTGCTGATGCCACTTTAAAGCTGCATTAACTAAGCTTTAGCACAAATTCAGATAATTCAAGTAAAAATCACCTAGATGTGTTGTCCCCCTGCTGTACCAGCCCCCACTCTCACTTCAGCATTAACGGTTGAAGTTAATGCAGCTGTAACTTGCATCAGGCCCTGCACACCGTGGTGCTCGCAGTAGACGGGGTACCTGGTCCCCTTCTGCACTCAGCAGACTGAGGGACACAGACCGGGGGCTCTGGGGCCTCGCACCATGCTTCAGGGTCCTCGTCTGCAGAGGAAACACCAACATTGTGTGTGTGGAACTGGATTATTTATGGAAGTGTTTCCCAACCACTGTGTCGCGGCACATAAGTGTTCCGTGAGAAATCATCAGGTGTACCGTGGAAGATTATCCAGTTTCACCTGATTGGTACTCTAAGCAAGCAGCGTGTAGTGACAGGCAGAACAATTACATGCTCTTCCACTAGAAGGCAGTATCACGCTAAATACGAAAGTACATAGTCGTGCTACAAGCCAGACAACGCTGCAGGTAATAGCGATGGATAAGTATTTGAAAAGAAAAAGTAGTCAATCTGACCTGGGTCCTGGAGAAAATTCTGACCCAGATGAAGGCCCTAGCTCAAGACAATACAATGAAAGTTATCTTGCCTTTGGATTCATTTATACTGGGGAACCAACCGAGCCAATTCCGTTCAAGTAAAAATCACCTAGATGTGTTGTCCCCCTGCTGTACCAGCCCCCACTCTCACTTCAGCATTAACGGTTGAAGTTAATGCAGCTGTAACTTGCATCAGGCCCTGCACACCGTGGTGCTCGCAGTAGACGGGGTACCTGGTCCCCTTCTGCACTCAGCAGACTGAGGGACACAGACCGGGGGCTCTGGGGCCTCGCACCATGCTTCAGGGTCCTCGTCTGCAGAGGAAACACCAACATTGTGTGTGTGGAACTGGATTATTTATGGAAGTGTTTCCCAACCACTGTGTCGCGGCACATAAGTGTTCCGTGAGAAATCATCAGGTGTACCGTGGAAGATTATCCAGTTTCACCTGATTGGTACTCTAAGCAAGCAGCGTGTAGTGACAGGCAGAACAATTACATGCTCTTCCACTAGAAGGCAGTATCACGCTAAATACGAAAGTACATAGTCGTGCTACAAGCCAGACAACGCTGCAGGTAATAGCGATGGATAAGTATTTGAAAAGAAAAAGTAGTCAATCTGACCTGGGTCCTGGAGAAAATTCTGACCCAGATGAAGGCCCTAGCTCAAGACAATACAATGAAAGTTATCTTGCCTTTGGATTCATTTATACTGGGGAACCAACCGAGCCAATTCCGCTATGCCTAGTGTGCGGGGAAAAATTGTCAAACAGTGCCATGGTTCCAAGTAAACTTAAACGCCATCTCCAGACAAAACACCCATCACTTCAAAATAAGAACACGGACTATTTTGTTCAACTACGTGAACAGACTGAGAAACAGGCAGCGTTAATGAGGAAAACCACCAAGACATCGTCTTGGGAAGTGATGGGAAGTTCGGATCATTTTACTGATTCGGTTCTTTGAATCTCATTCAGCAAAATGAACGAATCCTTTTTCGAGTCATTTCGTTCATTTCAGCAGAATGTAATTAAAATGTTACATGTTAATTCCCCATCTACTTACGCACATATTGATCACGTTTCGAATGAGAAAGAACCAAGGCCATATTATAAGTAATATCGTACCTGTGTCTTGAGGCTATGCAGTCTGTCACCTCACCTCCGATATTTTGGGTCAAATTCGTTTGGTCTTTTGTCACCTAACATCCTAAGATAAGCTTTGCTGTGCCGTCTTCTGTATAGTAAACAGAAAGATTTTCCCTGATGAAGTTTAAAGCATTAACCAGCTCTTTATTAAAACATTCAGTGTTATGGAAAAGAACCATATTGACAGATATTCACAAAATTATAGTCTGTAGGAAATAAAAAGCTATTTTATAATAAAAATAAATGCATCACGTAACAGTAAGAGTAAAAAAACTGTAAGTACGGTTGAAAATTAACTAATTTTTGTATCCAACAAAGCGGTCATGTCACGTTACAAAAACGAACGACTCGAAACCGAGGACTCGAAAGGTGAACTAATCTTATGCGATGTTGCGCGTGCGTGGTCAACACAAAATGAACGAGTCACTGCCCGAGACAACCCGATGTTCTCGAGTCAAAGGAAAGATTCGAATCGTTCGTGAACAACATCACTACAGGACGAGTGAGAAAGCTTAAAGCTAGCTGCCAAGTTGCTGAACTCATCGCTAAATCAAAACAGCCACACACCGTAGCAGAGACATTAATACGGCCTGCCTGCAAAATTATCTTAAAAGAGCTGCTCGGCCCTAGCCCAAGTCCCTGTCTCAAATCATACAATTTCCAGACGTATTGAAGACATGTCCTGCTGACATTGAAAAGATAGTTTTGGAAAAGTTGCACATTAGTGGGAAATTTGCATTGCAAATCGATGAATCTACAGATATCAGTGGACATGCACAACTTATGGCAAATGTGCGCTTTGTAGATAGAGATCATCAGAAAAAACATTCTGTTTTGCAAGGAATTGCCAGAAAGAACAACAGGAGAGGAAATTTTTCGAGTTGTGTCAGAGTACCTTGAACAAGGAGGACTGAAGTGGCAAAACTGTGCAAGTGTTTGCACCGATGGAGCAGCTGCCGTGCTCCTGCACACCAAAGGATTTGTAAACAGAGTGAAAGAGCAACATTCAGATGTCATTGCGACGTATTGTTTTCTGCACCGGGAAGCAAAAAAAAAGTCGTATGTTCGCATCACTGTGTGAGGAAATGTCAGCGCAACGTAAAATGTTATTGCTCCACATGGAGGTCCGGTGGCTGTCCTGTGGCAAAGTTTTAGCCAGTGTGTATGAGCTGCGGGAGTAACTTAAAGTGTTTTTGACAAATGAGAAGTATGATGATGCTAAGTTGCTCTCAAGTGACAAGTGGTGTGCAAGACTGGCATATCTATCAGATATATTTCACCACCCGAATGACCTGAACACACGAATGCAAGGCTGAAATGAAACCCTGCTCACAAGTACAGATAAAATAAAGGGATTTTGTTCAAAGGTGCAGCTCTGGAAACAACATGTGGAAAGTGTCAACCTTAACATGTTCCCACACACCCAGAAATGGCAGGGTATCAACAGTGCTGCACTGTGTGAGACAATAGGTAAACATCTGCAAAGTCTTGAGCAGAAATTGTCATGTTATTTCCATTCACTTTCCACTGATTGCCTTGACTGGGTTAGGAAGCCATACAGCTCAACTGCAGTTGGAAAGGACATGACTTTGCAGGAGCAGGAAGAAATAACTGAACTGAGACAAAATCGTGGTCGAAAAATGAGCTTTGCCGATCTACCTTTGGACAGTTTTTGGCTGACTGCTGCCAAGGAGTTCCCCATTATGGCAAACAAAGCTATTTCAGTCCTGCTCCCTTTCTCTGCAACCTATCTATGCGAGGTGGGCTTTTCAAGCATGACTGCTATAAAGACAAAAAAAGAGAGAGAGACTCGGAGCTGTTGAGGAAGACCTTCGTGTGTGTCTTTCTTCAATTCTTGCAAGAATATCAGCTTTGTGTTCAACTAAACAGACCCAGGTTTCACACTGAGTAAGTAAATTGAGACTAGATTTTCATTATATTTCAATAAATATACTTTTTGTGACATTTTGGTTTGGTGGTGTGCCTTGTGATTTGTCTAATGTAAAATAGGTTGGGAAACACTGATTTACAGAGCTGAAACACTGGAGCTGATTTGTGTTCACGTCACAGCCCCATAAATTACTTACCCCCTCTCTCTCCATTTGTGTCGTCATGCTCACTCCCCCATGATGTTTTGGCTTACTCTCCCTGCGGTGAGTTGGGGGTCTTACATATTTTATTAACACCACACTCAGCAATGTGCTGTGCCCCAGGTGTTTCTGTGTGTGTGTGTGTGTGTGTGGGGGGGGGTTATTGTGAGTCAGAGCCCTGCAGCGTCTCTCTGAAGCCTCGACCTGGTTTGTTTCTCCACCTATCAGCCTACCCCACCCCCATTCCTGTTTCTCCTGGGCAGTCACATGCAGCAACAGGACATGCTAACGCTGACACACAGCAGCTCCAACAGGACGGCAATAAATCATTCATTACATGTTACACCATCTGCTGCTGATTTTAAGGGATGCACTTTTTCTTACTCTTAAATCTACAACCTGATAGTCTGGGATGGATGCAACCACATTTCAGGTGAGCTGGGCCCAGGTGTCAGAATGCATCTCAGTAAGAGGCTCAACCTCCCAGTGCTAGAAGGCAAACACCATCTAGTCTGTAGCAACTATGACACCAGAGGCAGCTGTAATGTAAGATAAGAGTTTATATCAGGATTAAGTCCTTATCGCTGACGGCAGAGACTCGAGGGCAGCGCAGATCCAATCAGGAAACGGAGAGAAGGAAGTAAACACAAGCAGTGACCCCTGTGAAGAAGAACCTGCACAAGCTCCTTCATATGAGGCTGCGTCCACATCCAGCTGCAGTTTCCCTCCCAGCACCTCAGACCCAGTGTGTCCACAGCAGTGTGAACAGACCAGACCAGATGACCTCAGACCAAATCTGGGCCACCTGCGTATATGCTCCTAGACCCGATTCCCTTCAGACCCCTGACTGTGCGAGCACTCCTCTCCTCCTTAGATCAGAATCCATGTGGTCGTTTTAACCTCTCCTCCTCTGCACATACGGCCTGTCGACATCATTCGGCATCGGCCCCTAAACAAGGAGCACAGTCTTCTTCCGATGTAAATGTGTGATTCACGTGTCAGTCCGATCTGACAGCCGGAGCCATCAGGAACCAGGTGAGAGCAGGTGTCTGTGCACAGGGACTCCTTATAGGTTCACAGTGTTGTGATGTGCCTATACCAGTCCAACGCTAACTGGTTCCTACTGGGAGTTACAGTGAAAGGCACCCAGACTGAGGACCCAGAGAGAAACTGGACCAAACTAAACTGGTTTCTGGGAGCACTGGTTACTACTGGTGCAGCAGTGGGAAACTAGACTGGAAAGCGTTTCTTATTGTGCAATTAAAAACAAAACAACTTCAGTTCTGTCCACACTTTCTTTGTATTGACCACTGGGTTTGTATGTAAAAATAAAATCAAGAACCAGCTTGGTTTCAAAACAGTGACAGTGTAATCAGCTGACCCTCATCGACCAACCAGAACAGCTGCAGTCTGACGCCAGAGACCAGGTTCTCGAGGGAGGGACGCCGACAGGAAGCTCCCTGGGGAGGGGGTCACAGCTGCTCAATCCAGTTTCCCAGTCTGATCTGTTTAAAACGGAGATGGGTTCACACCGTCCACAGACTCATGTCCATCACCGACTATCTGTGGACTCATTAGATCAGTGAACAGGACAAGTCTAACGGGGGAAACACGGAGGTTTTACAGGATCCCTGTACACAGCAACACATAGTTTTATCCTTTTTACATGTTTCTGCATCTTATTTGTCCCACTGGTGTTCAGCACAGTTTCACCACACAAGCATTTGAATCATGTGAATGAGAAGAGACAAACCTACCGTGCATTCTTCCATTTGTTCTGTAGAACCAGTCTATTCATTCAGACAGGTGATAGGTCTGGATGAAGAGCATCAGTGTGAAGAGGAGGGTGCATCACAGTGCAGCAGGTTCCTGTAAAAACTGCAGAACCAGTCTTTAATTCACATATTCACATCTCAGCTGGTCGTTTCATGTGGAAACATGTTTGACATCACAAACCACAAACTGGATTTGTTGTTACAGTATTTCACAATGTAAATAAAATGTCAAATGGGGTGAAAAAAAGCCAAGCGTGGTATCTTTGAGTCAGGACGACAACGGCGCCACCTGCTGGATGAACACCACACTTCATCACCATACTGCAGCAACAAGCTTCATTAACCTATTTTATATACTTTTAGTTTTAATTTTAGTCATACCTATTCTATGCCTTTATTGCACCATTTTATTTTGTAACTGCAGTTTAATGTTTTGAACCTTGTTTTTAAAAAGTACAGAGTTCTCTCCTTCAGTTTTATTCTCTCCCTTCCTCTTGGCCTCCTGTTTTCTTTCTCTCCACCTT
>NW_018128140.1:1443141-1448346 GCF_001952655.1 Monopterus albus
CCTCACTTTTCTATTTGATTATTACCTCCTCCTCCCATTCTTCCCACTCTCTTGTCTCCATCTGAGATCCCCTGCTCCACCTGTCATTGGCCTCGCCTCCACCTGTAGCCTGCTCATATTTTACTGATGTTTACAGGTTCAGCTGAATCATCCTGGGTCACATCTCAGTTTCTGGTTTCACTTCATTTTCTCTCTGATTCCAAGTTGATTCTGGCAGCTTCTTGCACAACTTCCTTAAACGTACTCACTTTAGATCCAGTTTCACTACATGTGAACAGTTCTTTGTGTTGTTCTGAACCAAGTCAGACACGTTTGAAAAGTGCTGTGCAATTCAAGTCAGTTATTGTTTAACATATTATTGAGATGAAACAATGTTATAATTTAATGTACAGAACTAATAATCAAGTCCTTATACAAGTCATATTAAAGCATAAACCTGATTTGTTCCAGATCTGTCACAGGAAATTGAATCATGACATTTGAAGCCATCAGGCTGAGTTAGAGGAAACATTAAGTTTTCATTGTTTTGACACTTCTCGGCTGAACAATGACCAGCGGGTGTGTGTGTGCACGGCTGCACCCACTGAGACCCGCCAGTCACTCTGATTAGTGCATCTGTGACTAATCAGCTGATCATTTATGCCAGAGGAGTGATGACTGTTCAAGACATTCCTTTGTCAAATGCTTATTTTGTCCAAAATTCACTCATTCTCTCCACCTGGGAAACAGAAACTGAGCTGATCTAACCAGATGTGGAAAACTGGGAGCTCTGGTTTCCAACACAAACACCTGTTTTTAGTCTCCCAGAGGAGACATCAGCAGGTCAACTCACAAAGGAAAACTGTTCATGTGTTTCTCTGAGGATGACAACAAGACAGATACAGTGCCTTGCGAAAGTATTCGGCCCTCTTGAACTTTGCGACCTTTTGCCACATTTCAGGCTTCAAACATAAAGATATAAAACTGTAATTTTTTGTGAAGAATCAACAACAAGTGGGACACAATCATGAAGTGGAACGAAATTTATTGGATATTTCAAACTTTTTTAACAAATAAAAAACTGAAAAATTGGGCGTGCAAAATTATTCAACCCCCTTAAGTTAATACGTTGTAGCGCCACCTTTTGCTGCGATTACAGCTGTAAATCGCTTGGGGTATGTCTCTATCAGTTTTGCACATCGAGAGACTGAAATTTTTGCCCATGCCTCCTTGCAAAACAGCTCGAGCTCAGTGAGGTTGGATGGAGAGCATTTGTGAACAGCAGTTTTCAGTTCTTTCCACAGATTCTCTGGCCGTCCCTCTAAACTTTCAGCTCATACAAGGAGAAGACTGATCAGAGATGCAGCCAAGAGGCCCATGATCACTCTGGATGAACTGCAGAGATCTACAGCTGAGGTGGGAGACTCTGTCCATAGGACAACAATCAGTCGTATACTGCACAAATCTGGCCTTTATGGAAGAGTGGCAAGAAGAAAGCCATTTCTTAAAGATATCCATAAAAAGTGTCGTTTAAAGTTTGCCACAAGCCACCTGGGAGACACACCAAACATGTGGAAGAAGGTGCTCTGGTCAGATGAAACCAAAATCGAACTTTTTGGCAACAATGCAAAACGTTATGTTTGGCGTAAAAGCAACACAGCTCATCACCCTGAACACACCATCCCCTCTGTCAAACATGGTGGTGGCAGCATCATTGTTTGGGCCTGCTTTTCTTCAGCAGGGACAGGGAAGATGGTTAAACTTGATGGGAAGATGGATGGAGCCAAATACAGGACCATTCTGGAAGGAAACCTGATGGAGTCTGCAAAAGACCTGAGACTGGGACGGAGATTTGTCTTCCAACAAGACAATGATCCAAAACATAAAGCAAAATCTACAATGGAATGGTTCACAAATAAACATATCCAGGTGTTAGAATGGCCAAGTCAAAGTCCAGACCTGAATCCAATCGAGAATCTGTGGAAAACTGCTGTTCACAAACGCTCTCCATCCAACCTCACTGAGCTCGAGCTGTTTTGCAAGGAGGCATGGGCAAAAATTTCAGTCTCTCGATGTGCAAAACTGATAGAGACATACCCCAAGTGACTTACAGCTGTAATCGCAGCAAAAGGTGGCGCTACAACGTATTAACTTAAGGGGGTTGAATAATTTTGCACGCCCAATTTTTCAGTTTTTTTATTTGTTAAAAAAGTTTGACATATCCAATAAATTTCGTTCCACTTCATGATTGTGTCCCACTTGTTGTTGATTCTTCACAAAAAATTACAGTTTTATATCTTTATGTTTGAAGCCTGAAATGTGGCAAAAGGTCGCAAAGTTCAAGGGGGCCGAATACTTTCGCAAGGCACTGTACTTTGGTTGGAGCAAAGTGGCCCCGACACAGAGAGAACCTGAACGCTGGATTGAAAGAACTGCTCAGATCGCATGACCTTTTTTCTTTTTTATTGAAAACCTCAGTATCATTTGTTACATCACAGCAAAAGTCAAACATTTTTCCCACAGCTGACAGGAGTTGGGTCAAAGGTCAACTATCACATGGCTGCAGAAACCAAGCATCTGTCAAACAATTTATGTCATTAAAAAGTAAAAACAACCTGAACCTGAGCCAAGAGTCTATTAACAATATTGCCTTGAAAACCTGTGAGTTCAGCAAGTATGAAAGTCATGACCTTTGACCTTTACTCTTAAAAACAACATGCCACGTCTGTTCCATGTTAACGAGCTCATGTACAATGATTTTATGAGCAGGGGCCCCTGATCCCTCACCGGCTTCCCACCCACAGAGCTGCAACAGATGCTTCATCCGCTCATTTCAATTAATCTATGAAACATTAAAAACCTGAAAGTAATTCCCACATCATATTTTGTCCAACACTTATCACTGCGTTTTACTTAGCAGATTATCAACTGATTTTTCCGTTGATCAGTCGAGGTCAGCAAACCCGCGGCCTCCGTGAAGAAGATAAGAAAACCATTCAAATTTTACTTGTTCATTTAAACCCAGTTAATTTTTGTAAGCTGAAAGGAACAAACTTCTTCCCCTGATTCCCCTGAAACTAGGTTAAAATGTGTAACTTCTATATTTCTTAGATCGTGACAAAATGCCATGAAAATCCACTGTAGCAGTTTTATGTGCTCTTGAGCTTCTGATCGCAGAGGGAGTCACTGGTTTACAGACCTGATAAAAGGTTTTAACGTTTCATGAGCTTTTGTTTCCATAGTGACTTATAAACCAACGTGAGGAGTCCTGACCCTGCGAACAGAAGCTCCAGCAGACAGTAAACAGAACTTCACGTGACACAGAGCTCCCTGATCCAGAGGCCCCAGAAGCAGGATCTTAAAATACTGGAGTAACCACCTCGGTTCTTTCCTCCCATGGTGCTCTTCTCTCAGAATTAACCAATTTATCAAACTAGACGTTGCTCCGCATGAAACCAGACACAAGGGTGTGTTTACGCTGATGTGCCGTTTTTAAGACTCGCAGAGAGAAAAGCTTCACAGCAGGTCAGAGGTACACCTGGCTGCTAGGCCACAAACAACCCAGTTTGAACTCAAATCTAATGTGTGTATTTGTACATGATTGCTGTTTGTGCTGCTCCATTATCAGTTTATTTAACTGTGGCTTCACCTTCGGTTCGGACCCGTTTCACGCAGGAGAACGTAGGGAGTAAAAGGCTGCAGAATCCCAAAACAGCGCTGTCACCTGAATCAGACGCAAACACGTGTGTCCTGTCTCAGACTCCGCCTCCTGCACACAGGAGAGCACACCCGTCAGTTGTAACGGTGCGTTCAGGTGCCCGCTCATAAAGTCAGGAACGGCCTTGACCAGGGTTAACTCCCATGTCCCTTATCACTCCTGTTTTACATTAAAACAAATCAATAATAATGTGAACTTTTCTCTTACCTTTTAAATATACACTTATTTCTCTGCTGTTTTTCATGTATTTGTCTGTGCGGCTTCAATCCAGATGTTGTTTCACATCGATGTAATCAACACTTGTACGTCCCAGCTGTTATTCAAGCTGCTGCTTAATGCACCATTAAATTTCATCTAACATTGAGAAACGTCCTGGGAAGGTTCTGAGCAGACAAGTTGGCGAGGAGCACCTGAACTCGGCATCAGTTTGGGACTGTGTGAAGGGGAACATCTCCATCGGAAGGAGGCGGAGCCTGAAGCCTGACACAGCAGTGCCTGAGCATCACTTGGGAACGAGTTGCTTGCTTTAACATCAAAACTAAAAACACCAACTGCAGATCAAAAAGACAAAAACAGATCGCTCCAAAAAATACAAAACACATCAAACTAATAATTCCTCCCACCCGCCCTAATCATCCCTGTAGAATCCCTAGAATAAAACACACACACACACACACACACACATACTGGGAACATGAAGAGTCCTGTGGACCTGTCAGAGGGCGACGGGGCAGAGACAGCGGGTCCATGGCTCATCCCGTTCAGGGAGAGCTGGTTGATTGAAACACAAAGGAATGAAGATCCCGAACTGATCAACGCGGCAGGTGGAGACATGGGATGTCCCTGATTGGCTGACACACCGAGGTCCTGGAGGGGGTGCTCTCCTCTACTGTCAGAGTTCAGAGACTGATATGGCTGCAGAAGGAACCGGGCTCTGATCCTGAAGGCGGTTACTGTTACAGGTGTAGCTCAGATTTGATGAGGACCCAGAGAACGACAGAGGGATGTGCTGCAGGCTTGTGGACCAGCCTGACAACACGCTGCACTTCCTGTTTCTTAGAATCTTCTACAGAGGTTAAAACTTCAGCTGGAAGCAGATGCTGTTCAGCCTCAGTTGCAGGTTGAACTCCACGCCCGGGACGGCTGAAGGCATTTCTGAAGCTCCACTGTTAGACATGAACGCCCAGGATGCTGTAGAGGTTTGGGACGAAGTTCCAGCTTGTACAAAGCAAACAAATGGAGACCAGCACAGGCTACAAGACTGAGTAACTGTACAGCTCATGCCACAAGACACTGGAAGGGTGAGGGGGTGAGGGGCAATTGCAGGTGGAGAAACATTCCTGATTTTCAACAGCACATGACAAATAGTGGTGGCCTTGTCAGTTTCAGCTGTGGATGTGAAGCCTGAATCTAAAGGGCAAATGGAATTTAGATCTGGTTAAATGCTGTTCTGATGTGTTCACTGTGTAGTGCAGCTCAGCTGCTGGTGGTGGTGGTGGGGGGGGGGG
>NW_018128140.1:1448423-1449681 GCF_001952655.1 Monopterus albus
CCGTTATATTCTAATTAATCAATCAATCTGTACAAGCAGTGTTTGGGCCATATGCAGATCAGGAACCAGACACTGCGTTACAACCAGCTGGCTGCCGTGCACGTGGGTTTACACCTGCGGAGAAAACAGCTGGAGACGAGTCTTGTAGCCTGGACTGGAGGAAGCTGAACAGAAGGTTTTCCCAAGCAGGAACGGTGTCGTGTCCCTAAAGGTTGGACATCCTCAGAGTGATACGAGCAGGAGCCACAGCCAACCAGAGGAAAAGACCAAACACGGACGCCCAGCCCAGAGGCTGTGTGGAGGGGACACCCCCCCGCATTCTGGGTTTCACACCTGTTCTCAGAAATTGGCTGGTCAACCGCGGCCAAACTTGAGCCATCCCGTTTAGATGAGGATCAAAGTTCAGGACACAGAGAGGAGGAGGCTAGACAGACAGAAGCTTAAATCCAGAACCAGGTTTAAAGGGAGATTTGGAGTCCTTGGCTGAGAACCAACAGGCAAAATCCAGATAAAATCTTCTCTGTAAATCTTATATATTATCTAAAAATAAAGACTTGATTCTTTAGCACAAACTAAGAGGAGCTGTCTCAGACATGTCCTGTGGCTGCTGTGGCTGTCCCTGGTGGAGCTGCAGTGGTTGGAGTCTGGTGGAGACTGGGTCCGAAGGTGGACTGGGATGGACTGGAACTGGACAGGACAACACACATATTTCACTCGGCCGGAGGACTAGTCGTCTTCATTGTCCCCCTCCTCCTTGCCTTCGTCGTTCACGTCTCGCTTCCTCTTCTGTCCCTGGACGCCCGCCTGATCCTCTGCACACAGGAAGCACACAGACCAATCAGAGGAGAGCGACAGGATCCTGACCAATAGAGTGAGCTGACAAAAATGTTTAAACTGGGTCTGATGAAGACACCTCAGCTTCATATTACAAAGAAAACAGCTCGTTTTGTGATTTTGAAAACAAGCTGTCACATGACCCAGACCCACAGTGACAGTGAACACTGCCTCATTCACCTTCCTCCTCCTCCTCCTCCTCCTCCGCATACTCTTCCTCATCATCTTCCTCCTCCTGACAGAAGAAGAGAAAAGACAGTTTAGCTCTAGTTCCTCTACAGCAATTTCAAAATAAAAGACGGGCAGCTTGTTTCTGACTGGGCGACAGTGACAAAGCACTGCCGCTACTGGTCGGGTCCATGCCACCGTGAGCTCTGACAGCTCAATCTGAGGCGGGGTGAACATCAAGCTGTTCACACAGACA
>NW_018128140.1:1449786-1454214 GCF_001952655.1 Monopterus albus
CAGTGTACATTACAACACTCCCACATGTTCCTTGTTTGTTCAATCTCCTGGTTATTTTTGAGCATCGAAAGGTTTGGCTTAATCCAAATCATTGTGAATGTAATAACATTTGTAAAAACATTTATTTTGAAATTTGAAACCTTAACTAAATATATTTAAAAACCCAAACAAAGAAAGGAAACAGCTGCAGAGCCACAGCTCAATCCAACACTGTCGCAGTACACTTACAATACATTTCACTTCTAATCCTGAGGGAGACAGAAGCTCCTTTCTACATGTGTTTGTTCTCAGACCAGTTTGTTCTGATCGGGGTTGTGTGTCAAAGGCAGCCAATCTGGTTCTGGATCACACCACAGATCACACACGAGGTCGGCCCACCGGACCGGCTCAGCTCAGACCAGGCAAGGAAGTGGACTTGTTTCAGATAAACCTAGGCAGCAAACGTGCGCTGCCATCACCGAATGTACGTATTTTGTATCCACGTGTTTCTGCCAGTTTGACAAAAAGTGAAAAATCAGTCTGTAACCTCGTCTCGTTTTCCGTGACAAGAAACTGTGGAAACATTTCAAATCAAAGTGTAAAACACCAGTTTCTTATCATTCCAGTTTCCACCTAGAGATCCCATCAACGTGATGACACTAGCAGACCTTCTACTCACTGGTTTTTCAGGTCTCACGCTGCCGTTCCCTTTCAGAGGGTTGGCTCAGAAAAGGCCCCAAGAGGCAGAGTGACAACTGAGAGACGCCGCTCCTTCCTGATCACCTGCAGCTCAGAGCTGCATCGGGTCTCGGACCCCAGCAAATCTCACATCTAGCTCGCTCTCTGGTCACTTGGGGAAAGTGAACTGTGGCTTTTTTGCCATGAAGGCTACTGATCACCAGCCTCGGCACACTACCTACTCTGTTCCCTGCCTGGCTGAGGACAGGTGCATTATGGGTAGGGAAGCTTGTCTGCATCTGAGCTGGTTGCAGATGGACCCGCAGGCCAAAGCCCAAAATCGCCCACCTGATTGGCCCAGGTCACCTGAAAGCTCAGCCCCACCTCTCCTCCCTCCGAACCGTCCTCATCCTCCTCTTCATCTTCCTCATCATCGCAGTCCCCAGTCTGCCCTGCCACGTCCTCGCCATCCTCGTCTGTCAACACAGAGACGATATTTAGATTTATCCTAATTACATGAATCCAGTTCTTATTCTACTCTATTTTTATTCCATTTTAGTTCCTAAATGTTATGGCACCCAATACTAAGTGAGAGAGAAACGGTATTTCGATTTTCTGTATGCCCTGCACATATGGTGAATTGACAATAAAATCCTTGAACATTCAGAGACGAGGTACAGCTCAGTTTTCACTGCTTTCTCCACCAAAATCTGAAGAAATTCCAGTGTTAAAGTCTGTGCCTCAAGCTGCTCCTCTTACTCGTTACAAACAGGAAGTTAGAAAATCTGCAAATCCTTTATTCCCCTTTAAACCATCAGGGGCGTGAAAGCAGAGACTAATATGATTACTATGTCCTAGATCTGTTCCCAGCTGCTGGGCTGAATGTTTCAAGCACCGTTTTGTGTATTAGATGGCCATGTTTGTTGGACCTGATGTTCGCCAGGTGCTGTGAGGTAAGGTACTGAGCTGCTTCACGTGATTTATTCCATTTGTGTTTACTGCTGACTTTGAGTTGTGACATTTTGATATGCATTTCCCTTTTTATCTAGAGAAAACATCCACCTGTCCGGCCACCCAAGTCTTCATCCACTCCTCTCTCCATGTGTGAAGATTACAAGTTAAGTGGCTGAAACAATGAAACAATGGCCCTGTGTTTGAACATGCGCTCCACATCGGTGTCGTTCTTTCAAAGAACGACACCGATGTCGTAGCTCATTTGCCCAATGTCCCACCTTCGTCCTCGGGGTCGGAGTCGGGGGCCTCATTGTCCTCTTGGTCGAAGCCGTCTAGGAAGGTGACCTGAGGCAGCAGCTCGAACACGCTCTCCCTGTAGTCCTCCAGAGATGTGATTTCGCAGTTGAACAGGTCCAGACTCATCAGGTTCTTCAGGTTTTGCTGCAGCAAGAAACATCCTGTTAGCGGCTACAGACAGATCCACCATACTGAGTGTGTGTGTATACATGCGTGTGTGCGTGTTCTGACCAGCGCCTCAACGGTGCTCAGCTCCTTGATCTTGTTCCCACTCAGGTTGAGGTAGGTCAGGTTGGGACATTTCTCAGACAGTGTCTCCAGAGAACCAGACAGGTTGTTGTCGCTCAGCTCCAACTGAGAAAACACAGTAGAACATTTAATGGAGAGTCAGCAAACAAGATGTGAACTGCTGTGGGTTTTTATTCTCATCCTTATTCCACTTGTCCACTTCCTCCCAGCTGTTTATCACAGGTTTCTGCACCGGGGTCACTGGTAGAACATGAATGTTTGAGTTAACTAGTGTTTAAAAAAAAAAAAAAAAAAAAAAAAAAAAAAAAAAAAAAAACAAAATTATTAGGAGTTTAAAGTAAAAAAAAAAAAAAAAAAAAAAAAAAAAATCAAATCAATTCATTAGGGTTGTGAGAGTTATCAAACCTCCTGTAGAACAGTTCACTGTCACAACAATCCCCCTTCCAATTTAGACCGGAAGAACATGCCGCAACCGCCGTAATCGCACATACCAATCAGTATTGTTAATATGTCCCATAAGACCACAGGCCAGCAACCCAGTCTGACACTGCGTAGTGAGTCCCGGGGGTTCAATATGAGTCGTTAACACCTGGACCGAGGCTGGTCACAGAGTGAGCTTCTGAGGGAATAAACTACACTAACCAGAAGCATTAGAACTAGTATTCATGGTATCAGCAGCGACTATTGTTCACTACAGGTAATAAACCTGTGAGGCTGTTTTATGAGGAAATGCCCGTTGCTGTTTCTGAGACCTGCTGATACTCTGAACGCTGGCCACATCAACCTGCCCAGTGTCTGACCATTTGTTGTGTCTTGTTGCTTTTCTTGTTTTCCACCTCATGCAGTCCAACCTGAACCAGTTGCAACCAGTAGCCCCTGGGTACAACAGCTAGTGCACATGTACATGAGAAAACACACAGATACTGGATGACTCAAAACAAGCTGGTTCATTTCATCCAGCTCCACCAAAGAACCCACAGACAAAGTGAATCCCCTCCAGCATTCGATTGTGTTACCTTGCGTAGTTTGGGCAGTGAGGGCAGCTTGGCCAGCGAGCTCAGACCCACATTGATCATACTGAGGAACTCGAGCCCTGTGAACCCGTCCGTCAGACCGTCGATCTCTCCATTGGCAGAGCGACTGTTATCGACCACCAGCTCCGTGATCTGAAGCACAGGAAGAGAACAACACTGATCAAACCAGAGACGCTGTTCAAGGCGGTGCAGCTGAGGGTCTGAAGACAAACGCTGTTAGTGTCCTTACTTTAATTACACATCTATTAACTTCTGGATGTGCATATATAACACAGGCGAGCTGTGTGACTTTGACCTTGAACGACATCAACCCGTTGCTCCTCATGTTCACCAGAAGCCAACGATAACGAAAGCTGTGTGCTGAAGTCACGATGATCCAGTTAGTCAGTAGAAAACTCACCTGCAACTGTTCTGAGTTTTCAGACACAAAGGCTCAAACCCCTCTGGTCTTTGATTCTCAGTGTGAAGCACTGTTTGGTTTTGGTTGTATGTAATAATAAATATCTTTAGGTTTTATACTGTTGGTCCAACAAGACAAGACATCTGGAGACCTGCACATTAGAGACCAAATGTTTGGCATCTGTACTTGAAAACAACTAAAACACTTACTCTGATTAATTTCCTAGTGATCCACTAATCAATTAGTCAACTGATCACTTTAGATTTCATTAAAAGTAACTGTAGATATGAGCAGTTACGCAGTTACTGTATTTGGTGTGAGATCCCAGTTTGTGGAGGACTGTGTTCAGACTGGTGGCGCTGCTTCCACTCTGGTTCCTGTGCTCAAACAACAGGAGCGGAGCTGAGCCTGCAGGCCAACAGGCTGCACCAGCAGCTCTGCCACTGTGTCAGGGGCTGTTATAGTCTACACGCACCGTGCGTTTGGCGGGGAGGGTCCTCTCAGCCCCCTACACACACCATCTGCCGGCATCCAGCCGTTCACACACTAGGACACCGGCAAACTGAGCAGGACGAGTTTCAGGTTGTTGGTCTTTGGTTCGTGTTACCATTGCTAACTCTGAGAGACGAGGCAGTCCAAGTAACTTCAAAACAGTGCTGATTTATTCCATGAATACAGGTAAAAATTAACATTACACGCTCTGATATCTTGCACCTCCAACATGCACGCAGGCAGATGTAAGATGAAAGACCCTGAACCCACCAGGCCTATACATTATATCCCCTCGGTTGGGCTAGCCCCATACTACACAGAAACGTCAACCGAGACGTCTCTGTT
>NW_018128140.1:1454292-1470336 GCF_001952655.1 Monopterus albus
TGTGTGTGTGTGTCTGTTGATTAAGTGGTGTGTAGCTAAAAACATTCTCACACGACCTCTAGTAACATGTCGTGTCTTAAACATAAGAACATATTATGGCTAAGGCTACAGTTCTACACGTCATCATAATAATATTAAACACCCTGTCTGCTGACAGTCATCAACTCTTCTCTCTAGTTATCCTTGACCAGATGTACCCTGTAGAAACTCATAAGCATGACTAAGCATTTAACAGTCTAACTAGACATCCTATCTCCACTAAACATTTCTAATACATAAAGTATCTATCCAATTTCTATCTGACTAAAAATACCTAACAAGGTGAACTCAGCCTGAGCTGTGAGGGTGGAAACGACCGAAGCTGGTCGGTTAACGCAGTCCGGTTACACAACCTAATACGTATACAGTACATGCACACGGAACTTTACAGAAAACACCCTAATATGAGAAACCGCACATTTGACGGCGTTTACACTGTGTTTCTATTTGTAACGTTTAAATGTCGACTAATGTTCCGACGTGTAAACATGCATGTGAAAATAACGTGACCCGTGTGGAGCCGACTAGTTCTATTATTTCTTGTAGAAATTAACAATTCCACTGCATGGTCTCTGTCTCGGCACTTAACACCTCGCGGAGTAACGCCAACTTGACTAGTTACCACACTTTATCCTAAGCACCAACACTCCTCGGTACCCGATAATCGGAGACGAAAAACGCTGTAAAACAAACAAACAACAACAACAAAAAACTCTTACAGGTTGCTTAGCCATTTATTACAAATAACGTCATTAGTCGATATCTGCATAATCTGCCGTAGTCATGACAGCTAACCCGCTTTCTGTCACGGTAAGTGGGTAACGCGTTACACCGAGCACCACCTCAAAATGTCTGTGGCCGCCCTCAGTGCGCCCCGCGTCCGCCACCGCGCAGGGTCGCACCAAAACATCCACTAAAGCCTCGAAACGGTCGATTATTTTACACCTAAACGCAATTTATCTTCTGGGAATCTTGCAAAATTACGGGTTACGTGATATTTCTGTCGAGGTTTAAGCGACTAATATGTCCGCTCACGGAGAACGACGAAGCGCCATCGACGACGTCGTCGTAGCTGAGGTTGACACGCAGTTTTTCCGGGACGAAATCCTGCTGTCAGCTCCGAAACAACCTGGTATATACCGACAAACGACCGCTCCGTCTACAACCGAAATACCCACAGGTTTAGTTTGGTGTGTTCGTTAACATAATGTCGTGTCCTCCATTAAACCTGAGTTGCTCCAAACAGCCGACGACTGATTTAAAGTTAAACTTGCATGTCGTTATCCGTGATGGTGCTTTTATATAACGGGAAACAGTTCAGGCGCGTCAAACGATAAGAACCGTAAGCTAAGTGCTAGCGTTAGTCTCATTTTGCTGGTATAAGTTGACTCTCCCAGAGACAAGGATTTCTCCGGAGCGGAGAAGAGGGCGGACGGACCGAGCCGTGAGATGCCCCCAGATCCAGCTGGGATCTCTGCTCTCTGTCGAGGTGCTTGTACGGTGGCATTTCGGTGTATAACTCGACCGATTAAGGGCTTAAAAGACCGAAAGCAAACTAGCCGTCCAGAGAGTTATCAGTAGCGCACTCCATGTGATGAGCGAGGCGGCGCAGCCTGCCGGGCTCCAGCCGCACTTCACCTCTCGGGTGATTTCAGGAAGCTATTACAATGTTATTAAAAATCAAATACTTACCTCCTCCGGATTCCTGTTCCGCAGCTCTAGAGTAATCCTCTTCTTCATGTCCATGTTGAAATGTGTTGTGCGTGGCGGTAAACAGTTGAGAAACTCCCAGGGATCAGAGCGATAGCTGTTTTCCTCTGATGGCCAGTTTGCCTACAGATCCTCCATGTTACCTCCCGCCCTGCCCCCTCCGCTGCGGTCCCGCCCTCCACCGCAGTGTCAGCCGCGTCTCGCCGCAATCTCTGATTGGACAATGTGGAAGTCAATCAGTGCCGACCGGCCATCATCTTTACAAACTGGGCGGGAAAAGGCTAAAAGCTAGGCTGACGAAGCCTCATGGGAGATGTAATTGTTTAATACCAACAAACTAATCCTTATATCTTTTTCAAAATTCCCACTGGTGGAAACATTAAAGGTATTGCAATAAAAGCAATATACACTGTAATAACAAAACCTGAAAATGTAAAATACATGTAAAAATACAGTACATTATAAATACTTTGCATTATACAGAGACGTGTTTAGCCTCATTTATAATCAATGGGACTAGGAATACCAGAAACCCATCCATGTATAAAGCAGTACAGGTGAACAGCAACAGGAACTCCTGCCTCCAAAATTACACATGGGTGAATCAACACTCTCTGAACACCTTCATGAAGGATTTACTGCAGGAGTATTGGACTAGACTGACTTAGTTGTACCTAATAAACTGACCAAGTGATCTTGTGCTAGAGCTGCTCTGTTTATGAAAAATAATGTCTGCTTCAGCACATCAATTGTTGACTTTACACTCAATGATTTTAGGTGTAGTCAGTTTGACACCCAAAGGTCTGGTACTGCGTTCACTATGAAAGCATCCAAACACGAGAGAGAAGTTCTTATTCAAAAAACAAGTGTTTATATTTCAGATTACCAATGCAGACAGCCATCACCATCATCATCATGTAGAAGCGTTCAGGTACAGTTAAAAAAATACAACTTTATATGTACATAGAAAAAGGTTGGCTTCAGTGAGCTTATAAAAATAACTATCGCACTCAACTCAAATGATGCAGAATCACTGATCAGAGGAAGAAAAGAAGAGCGCGATAAGCTGTGACAGGACGTTAAGTGGGACAAAAAACCTGCAATAAATGAGAATCGGCTGACTGGTAGCAACACCAACTGATTTTACTCTGTGGGGCAAACAGGGTTGGACCAGAACACAACAGCAGTTAAAAGGACCATTGTGCTGGTGTTAGAGGTTTCACTCCAACTACCCATAGTCAGCTTTTACCCATTTCTGAGCCTTCACTGCACATTTTAAACTGATTTCCTTTCCTCCAAGCAGCCACGGGTTTCACATCTAGAAACAGTTCATCACAGCCAGGATTTAGTCAATGTTAGTTTATAAAGTAAAAGAAAACATAAAGAGCAACATTTTGTTCACAAAGGTATGGTTATAATCCTCTCTCCTGTTCACTTAAATATTTATCAGACAAATTCAATTAGCTAATGAAAGTTAACTAAAAAGTAAATTGGTAAAGTAGAAATGGAATAATTAACCAACTCATCAGTCTGTCAACAGAACATTCATTGGAAGCTAATCATATTTTCATGATAATTTCAGGCTTTTTTTGTTTTTTTTTTTAACAAGTGTCACAGATTCACTTTCCATCTTCTCAAATGTGAATGTTTGCAGATTTTGTTTGTTTTCTATGAGAAGCTGAGTCTCTGCAGTTTGAACTGATGATGAGACAAAACCAGACATTTGAAGACGTCACTTTGGACTTCATAGTGTGAACAGTTAATAAAATAGCCAGAATACTAATCAATAATAAAAACGATTGGCAGTCTTAGATCGCGGTTTGCCCGGGTCGGCCCTGATCAACACAGCAGGTTTATGACCAGCTGATGATGAAAAACAAAACTGGCTTTGTAGAATAACCCCAGTCAATGAATGAACTCAAGGTTCCCATGATGGATCTGATTCAGTTCAGGTCAGGATGCAGTGTCTATGAGACTTGATGCTAGTAGGTAAGATTTAAAGAAACAAAAGGTTTATCTATATTCTGACATGAGTTGTCCGGATGAGCTGTGTGTGAAAAAACACAGGAAGCCGAGTCCTGCATCTCCAAAATAAATGTCTTATCACAGCACCACTGCAACCATTTGGTTTCCTCACTTTGTTGTGGAATAAATTCTGGGAAACAACCTTGTTTTGCGCTCCAAATGGTCTTTATAGAGCTCATATGAAATTGTTCTGATCTTTGACATGATGTTGCCTCTGAAAGGTTACGTCCAGAAACAAGAAACGTATAAATCAAAAAGCAACAACAAAAAACAAAACAAAACAGAAAAACAGTTCAGAGTTACTGTAGTGTCCCAAAAGAAAAAATGATATTTTTTTTGTTTTCAGTTCTCAGTTGGGCCTTATTGTATGTCCTCTTTTGGGGAAGCAAAATGGTGCAAGGCAGAGCAAGAACTCTTCTAGTGGGTTTTCTGAAAGGGCAAAGTGATCCCAATTTAGACAACAGGTAAACAACAATTTACACTGTGAAACTGAACACAACAAAAATAAAAACATTAATGGCTATAGTGGGGATAACAATCTGTGTCCAAGCGTCAAGGGGTAAAAACTAAAATTCCTCTGCTGTACGAATACTCCTTAGTTTACACAAACCAGCTGCTCTTTGTTTTGGGGATCCTATAACTGTTCCAATACAGAAGCAAAATGATGCTTTAAAGTGATGTTAAGGAAACAGACAGGGCTGTATACTGGGAGAACTAACATCCCAAGCCTCATGTCTTTGTTTGCTTTGGTTTGGGATCACTGATTGAGGTTCAAACAAAATCCAAAAAAGTTAATGTGCCTTTGAGCAAAGGATCCACCTCCCTCCTGAGTTCATTTATCTTTTTCCTTCCTTTCATCCAGTGTCTATTCTGTCTGTGGCAGCCATTTTGCATCCCACTTATATAGGTTATTCAGTTAAAGAACTGAGAACTCAAAATGGTACAAAACTAATATGCACTGCCATTGCTGTTTAGTTGTTTTTCAGCCCATTTTGGGGCACAACATTTTACTTCTTCTCTCCCAAAATATTGCATCTTTCAAGGATTCAAAATGGTGCAGAATTAAATGCATATGTTAATTCTATTTTCAGTCTATTATCTTCCAACTATTTGCCTTTTTGGAAAAGCCACTTTGTGTCCCTCTTTGAAGTGTTGTTATTGACTCATCAAAATGGCGCCCAACTAAGGTCCACTACAACATCTTTTAAGTCCTGTCTTTCTCTTCCATACCATTTTTTTTCTTGAGGAAGCCATTTTGCTTCTCCTTTGAGATGTTGATATTAAATCATTCAGGGATTCCAAATGGTGCACACTTAAATGCTATCATTTTTGTTAAGGCTTCCATTAATCTGTCTCTCTCTTCGTACTCTTTTTACTTTTTGGGGAAATTCTTTTGCTTTTCTACTGTCATGTACTGTCAAAGTGGGATTCAAAATGGTGCATGAGTATACTCCATTATGTTTGTTTAGGCCTCCACTAGTCATCTTTCAGGGATTAAAAATCTGCACAACTGAAACCCACAGTCATATTTCTTCCCATGGTAGGGGAAGCCATTTTGTGTCTTTTCAACTGCATTAAATTTTTTTTTGGGGGGGGGGGGTTCAAAACGGTACACACTTGAAATGGTCCTGTTTCTTCTCCTCCTTCACACTCTGTTAAATGGGATGCAAACTTGTGAGTCAAACCAACACTCTCCTGTTATGTCTTTTTGTCAGTGCGTCACCCTGTTCCCCCTCCCTCTCTGTTAGGAGCTGACCTCCGCCGTCTCTCCCCCTGTCTCCACCAGCGTCACCTGGCCCTCCTCCCCCTCCATGATAATGCCTCCCTCCTGCAGCACAACCATCTCTCCCTCCTCCTCCACCATGCTGCCGGCCCCCTCCTCCTCGTCCTCCCCTCCTACCACCTCCTCAGGGCTGGCTGCAGTGTTGGCGGCGGTGCTGACGGTGGTGGTGTTGGTGCTGTTGGCCTGACTCTGGGCCATGGCCTCCAACTTGATGCGATACTCCTCTGCCTCCTGCTCCTTACGCAGCAGCTGCTGCCGGTACTCCTGCGCCTTCCTGTTGGCCTCCTGCAGCTGCCTCTGCAACAGCTCCTGCAGGAGGAGGTCACACACAGTCAGGTCAGCTGACAAGTGCAATAGGTCTTACAACAAATAATCAGTCGATTGACTGACAAAAACTATTTTTGCAACAATAATGTAGTGGGTGTAGTTTAATCTTTTAGCCAACAGAAAATTAACAAAGTGACTGTTACTACGTTGAACTATTAAAAGAGAAAAAGCCGAAACCTGCTGGTTCCAGACTCTGATTTCTGCTTTTGCTTCTTTTCTCCCATTGAAACTTAGATCTGACCAACTACAGCACTTTTCAACTGCTCTTTTTTACCGCAGCTTTTAATTAATGAATCCTAATTCAACCCAATTTTTTCACTTTATCTGCTTTCATCTTTCCTCCATTAGATGATGACTTTACTTTGTGGTGCTGTTTAGATGACTACCGACACTGGTGTTTCATATTTTCCAGAAGAAAGTAAATCTGCCTCTGGTGTAAAGTACTCAGAGGTTAGTCCTGGTAAGACTGAAGTACAGGGGTACACAGTGTACTGAGGACAGTGAGAATTCACAGCTGTACTAAAGTACTGGGTATCTACACCTGCATGTCGTGATCTGTGCTATCATAACTGTTGCTTTTAATGATTTAATCTAATTTACCTTCTAATGTTTTATCTGTAGATGCATTTTAAAGTTTTAACTATCTGTGCATTTTAATGTTTTATCTGCGGGCAATGTGTTAAGCACTTTGAACGGCCTTTGTGTATGAAGATGTGCTGTATCAATAAACTCGTCTTTTCTAGCTCGGCACAGACTGTGTGAGATTTATTCATCCTGTATGTATTCACTCATCTTCCTGCACAAAACAACCTGCCATTCCTCTGCTCACACTGACAAGATGTTTGCATCCTCAGTCATGACTAAACGCAGAACTGTGACTTAACTGTCGTGACTCTACAGCAAACAGAGGAGGAAGAAGGATGTGGAGCAGCAGCAGAAGTCTGGGGCATGCAGGTAACATTGCCCTTCAGTGTCTGTGCCACAGCTGAGTGTAAAATACTACTGCAGTAACATTAAGAAGGTGTAGCAGTTTACACTAGATGTCCAGACAGCAGCTGTTTGGGAAATCTGACCGACCAACATTCCTGACTTGTCAAAAATCTAATCGATCGTTTGAGAACCAGATCACTGATCGATCAGGAGATCAATCAGGCGCTGGGCCCTGCTCAGCCAGCATGTCAGACCACTGTTGAGCTGACCGAGCCTCAGCCTTCAGTTTAGTCTGGGCGACTGATTCAGGGCTAAAGCAGATGTAAACAACAGCTGGGTCAGCGCTGCTGTCCCGTGTCTGCTTACTGCTGCTAACCTTTGCTGTAAACTCGCCACCACTCACCGTCTCTCCTGTGTCGTTGTGGTTGTTGGTCACTTCCAGCTTCCTCTTCCTGGAGGGCGGAGGCTGAGGCTCCTCTGTCACCACCTCCTCCGTCACTGTGTTGGCCGGCACCGCCAGCACTGAAAACACACACACACACAGAGTCAGTGTCAGCACCGACACAACCACAGGACTAAGAAAACAGCACTGTCAGTTGTACTCTGCTGTCCGTGCTGCATGGTCACAAAGAACGGCTGTGACATCGCTCCCGTGGTCTGCAGGTTGCCGTGCTGGTCCGTTACTATGGTGATGACTCGCTGACCCCCCTCGTTGACCACAGCAGCGTGCTGGATATTGGAGTCCAGAGCACTGGCTGCCATCGCCTCCTCTGAATCTCCTGAAACATTAACAAAATTGCCTCTCAGTCATTTAAGAACTGGTAGAAGTTGTGTGTGTGCACGCATGTGTATGTTCGTACCCGCGTTGGCCTTGTTGAGCAGCTCGGCCAGGTTGACCACGCCCCCCTGTATGGCGGGTATTCCCTGGATGATGAACTGCGGCTGGTTGGTGGTGGCACTGGTCTCCACATTCATGCTCACCTGGTTCATGTTCACCTGGTTCTGCATGCCCTCCTACACACACACACACACACACACACACACACACACACACACACACACACACACACACAAACACACACACACACACACACACACAGCTAAAGTAAAGGCAAGCTTCAGGACAACAGCACATTAATCATTTATTCAAATGCTTCTCTCAGTCATCTACGTCCTTTAAATCATCTATATTAACCACCAAAGTCTCCTAAATGGCCCGTAAAGGTTTAAATGTCAGGAGAAGCCTCCTCTGAATGACTTTAACAACAGATACATTTTCCTGATATATTCAGGGGATTAAAACATTTACAGCTTTTTCAAAAGGTTTATTAAGTAGAGCAGGAAATTCTAAAGTTTATTACTCAGGTTGTCTCTGAAATCAGATGAATGACAGGATGTCAACACAATATCTGAAGAATCATTTTGTCCCAATTTAAATCTCACAGTCCAGGCTGTTTATTTCTAGACATTAGTTAAGACATTTTTACAGCAGCTGTAGTAAAAGACAAACATTAAAAGCACCATTTTGAAAACAACAGTAGACCTGTTTGAATTCAGTGTGTGGGGCTCACTCCTGCTTTAAAGCCAAACTAAACAACAGCAGCACACGTCAAACTGAATTAAAAACTTCCACTAGATTAGGTTTAGTGACACACCACTTAGTGCACCGGCTTTTGATTCAGAAATCTGAACACAGCCGTCTGGACATTTTGCCAGAAATTACATCTCACCTGCAGAAGCAGCATCAGCTCGGTGTTCTGGATGTCGACAGCGATGTCGAACGGCGTCTTGTCGAACTTACTGAGCGCATGCACGTCGGCGCCGTGTTTGATGAGGGTCTCGGCCACGCCGTGGTGTCCGTGCTGTGCTGCCCAGTGCAGAGCTGTCATCTTCAGCATGTCTTTGGCATTGATGTCAGCACCGCTCTGAAAATACACACAGCTGTGTCAGTCACATGAAGCGCAGGCAGTGTAGCTCAGTACGTCACCAACTGTTAACAGTTTGTGAATAAATTTGGTGGGGGGGGTTTGGGGAGGCGACAGTGATGCGGTGGGTAGAGCAGTCGTCTCCCAACCAGAAGGTTGAAGATTCGAATCTTGGTGCCTCTAGGTCCACGTGTCAAAGTGTCCTTGGGCAAGACACGGAACTCTCAAGTTGCCCCTGATGGTTAGAGCCATCGGTTGAGTTGGCGCCGCAGATGGCTGCCATCGGTTCTGTACCAGAAACAAATTCCTTGTGTGTAACATACTTGGCCAATAAAGGTGATTATCCTTATCCTAATGGGAAAAATCTGCAGATTAATCGAATGAATAAAAACTATCAGTTTGCTTCAATCACATCGATTTAATGGCCATGAGGCTCCTTGTGTCTCTGCTGCAGGACAAACAGCACTAACCCACAGACTCTTAAGGTGATTTATAAATGCAGCAGTGAAATTAGCTGCAGATTGTTTTGTCAGCATTAAAGCAACTGGGAAGACAAAGGTCACCGCACACTGACTGCTGCTACAAGGTTTTGTCTTAATGTTACGTTTGAGACCCACAGTCCTGAATCACCATAAATATTAAATCCAGCCTGAAGTCAGTGTAAACCCAGACCAGTTCTCACCCGGACCAGCAGCTCGACAATCACGGTGTGCCCCTCAGCAGCGGCCATATGCAGCGGGGTCCTGTCCACTTTGGTGCGGGCATCTCTGCTGACGCCAGCCCTCAGCAGAACGTCAGCGGTGGAATAATGACCGTGCTGAGCAGCCAGGTGGAGGGGGGATGTCCCCAGCTACAGCACACACAGACACACATCACCTTTATCACGGCACACAGACAGCAATGATACCCCCGACCCCCCAAGGTAGCTTCACATGCAGTACAAAAGAACAGCGAAGGGGGCTGAAGCTGGCGGCTCACCCAGTCGGTGGTGAACGGAGCTCCGTTGGCCATCAAGTTTCTGACCTCATCGTCCTGGCCTTTCCGCGCCGCCTCCAGCAGCCGTTTGCCCAGGTCCACCAACGACATCTGACACAGAAACATTCGTCCTTAGTTAACTAACATCTCTGCACTTTAACACATGACTCAGCCTGAATGTGTAAGCAACATACTTTGTTCCCACTCAACATATTTAGTTTTCTGGGAAATTTTACATCCTCCAAAAAAGAAGATTTTATTACACTTTACCAGGCTTAAATCCATCTGTCTGTTGACGGTTAAGGTTTGACATGTGCAAAACTACAAACCTATCAACGTGCACACACTTCGGCCAGTGGCCTAAGTCTTTATTCTGTGAGGAAGGGAAAACATTTTGCCAAACAAAAACAGAAGCTCTAGAAACAAAAGTTAAAAATAAAACTCTGTTCATATTAAAGAGGACTTTGCGCCCCCACCCACACACTTCACTGTAAATGTGGGTATTTCAGCAGCTTGGCCTCCCCACATACAGTATCTGTAATGATTAATCAAATGGACAGATATTTTTTTAACTCTGAAGATCAAATCAAATTTGTCATTTTAAAAACACAATGTGAAGAATGTGCCATTTCTAGCACCTGTAAGAAGATGACTGTTTTCTTTGTTGCACAATAAACTGATTACCTTGAACAAAGATGTCAACTTGGACCATGAGAAGTTATGAAGGACATTTTTTTCTGTTTTCTGGCAATTTGTAGACAAAACTATTAATTGAAAATATGACGGGCAGATGTTGGTTCTCTTTTTAGCTTACGTTTGTACATGTTTTACTGATAAAAGGCGTGTACGCTTGAAGAACACGACTCTTCAAAGTGTCAAACCAACTAAACCTTTGTGCACAAGCATGGAGTCAAACTTTCTGATCGGCGCCAAGTGTGTCACGATAACTTCCAAAAAATGGCACTACACAAAACATAACCCCATAAACAAACACATGCCAACTGGATTTTAACATTTAGCACTGGTTTGAACGAGCTGTTGGTGTTTGTACCGGGAAAGACTTTTATCGGGAAGTCGCCAAAGCTAATCGGGTTAGCCTGACACACTGTCCGATATTGGAAGCCGTACTGTCATGCGACACTTGCGTTTGCGAGACACGGAGACGGACGAGGATTTTCTCTCCGCGGCCGAGGAGCCATTTTACGCGCCTCCATGCCCAGAAAAGAGTCCGCCATGTGCCACGTACCCCTCATCTCCCCTCTCGGTGCGGTCATTTACCACCACCACCACCGCCGTTAAAAACAATCACCTCCTGCACCAAAACATTTACAGTAGCAGCGACAGGAAACCGTTTGATATTAAGTTGTGGGTTTTCCGGGGGAAGTCACACAGAAATTTCCTATTTTACACACAGAGAAAAAAACTACTTCCACATCCGGTTAAGTAGCTTTTACAAGCGCGCACCGTCAAACCGCATAGTGGAGATTTGTCTGGTGCCAATCTGCAGTTACCTCATGGTATTCTGGCGGCGTTTAACATATTAAGATGAAGAGAAACGGCGTTTTGTTCTCTCGGAGGACCGCGGAGCGTTTACTTACCGTGTCCGGGTTTGTTAGGAGCCAGCAGGAGAGCTCCTCGCAGCTAGTGTTAGCACGCCAGCCGGCTAAACACAACGGACCGCTCACTATGTGAACGGTTTGTGCGCTAATTTCACTCTGCGGTGAGTAACACCAACTCAGTAATGTGCAAACCTAAATTCACAAACAAAAAGAACATGAGCATTAAGCACCAACGCAGCTTGTCGAGTTCCTCCGGCCTTGTTTACCGCGACAAGCTAATAATAGGCGGCCCGTTCACGCCCGGATGTTAGTGGTGTGACTTTCAAAATAAAAGCTAAAACTTGTTCCGGTCCATAACATTTGAGAGATGTCTGTGCAGATTCTCAGTCATCGTAAGCTGAAAAAACTTCCAAAAGGTCAGAACTGATGAAGCGTCTTGGTTGAGAGGTGAAATGTCTTCGACCTAGAAATCTAGTCCAGTTGATTTTAAAAAAAAAGTTTTTTAAGCTTTTTTCAGCAGAACATTTGAGAGGTTTATCAGTCTGCTTAACGGAAACGTCACAGTAATTTAATTATACTAGAGGTGAAATGACCAGTCACTTAAATGAGAAGATGATCAAGAGATGAATAATTTGCAGCTGTCTTTA
The DNA here is from genome assembly GCF_001952655.1 of Monopterus albus. Classification (NCBI taxonomy): domain Eukaryota; kingdom Metazoa; phylum Chordata; class Actinopteri; order Synbranchiformes; family Synbranchidae; genus Monopterus; species Monopterus albus. The sequence goes on from NW_018128140.1 coordinate 1,466,213, forward strand.
TAATAAGTTAATCGAGTTAGTTATTGTTTAAGCAAAGAGGAGAGAATTTCCTACTGTTTGTAATCATTTTTTACAACACAAGACATTTGAAGGTGTCACGGTCATCTATGTGAAATTGTGATTTTATTTTATTTTTTTATGCTTTGTGGACTATGATTAGTATGGAAAAATAATTGGCAGATTAATCAATTATGCAAATAATTTGCAGTTCTACATTTCATACATTCAAACTGATGTTACGACAGTGCACATATGCTTAAATACACACTGCTTAGCTTCTATATACTTGCAGATCAAATAAATAACTCAGTTAGTTAACCGGTCATTACAGCTCCTGTAATTTCCCATAGCACCAGGTCACATTTAAATGTCCTTTTTGGTGCAGCTAAATGTTCAAAAACCGGAGTTCTTTGGTTTAATATCATAGATGACAAAGAAAAATGACTAAAGTTTTAGCTGCATTAGCTGACATCACTGTGAAAAAAGCCCACTGACTTTTCAGTTAATTACTAGTAACCACAGCTGTAAAAAATATTTATAGCAAATTTGTATTACTTTACATAAATTACTACATAATCTATTTCCTTTATTTATAGAATAACGTGAGTTCATGCCACCATAAGCTTCCTTAAAGATGTATTTGTTTTACTGTTTGTTTGCCTGATAAATTATTAATTATAAGAAAAAAATTTTGTGTTACCTCAGATGAAGTAGTTAAAAATATGAAGTTGCTGCTTATTCAGCAGTCTGTATTTTATGTTGAAAGTCCTGACGGGAAGTGTGGTCTCCTTCGTGTCTACCTTGACATTAACAGCTCTGGTGTTTACCGTTAACCTGTGTGCATGCACAGCATTAGCATGTTAAATTATTGCCAGTTTTACCTTCTTTTCACGTAGAATCTCGCAACTTTACGTCTCCTGAATTAAATCAGACTCTGATGGGCGTTCACCTGCCGGGAACGGGTTTAAAAACTGTTCTTTTTATGTTAAATCTGGTACAAATATGGCGGCTCAGCGACCCCGGAGGAGAAAGCCAGAGTGAGTGTGCGGGCTTTCTGACGCACTGGGGAGCAGATCTGAGGTCGGTTCGAAGCGCAGACTCACAGCCTGACAGGATTTATATGGGACACATACCTGACCTCAGATCGGTGCAGGCCGCAGAGCCCGGAGATCAGGCCATGTTTAGTAAAACAGCGGAATTATCTGATAATAAGAACTCGATGTAAGTGATCATAAATGATTAATAAAATGCCTTTAACTCTGTTTCCACCATCATCAGCAGATAAAGAGTTAAGCGAGTCACAAGGTGTGAGGACCGTGTCCCTGTGCGCACACACTGCAACATCCACATTATCAGGGGAATAAATGAGGTTTGTCAGTAACGAAGAGAAGCAGACAGACAGCCGACCTGAGCGTCTGTCTGGTCTCAGAGTGTGGTTCAGTCTGCCAGGTCATCACGCACGGATATCGATACTTCTCATTGGTCAAAGCTGAACACGAAACGGCGTCACAAAACGGCTATCATGTGTTAGACTGAGGTGCATCTGATGGGGCAGATTGACAGATTTGAAAAACGTTTAGAATCATGAGGTCTCTACAGACTGGGCTGAAGTTTTGGAAAGAGCGGTGGCACTCGTGATGTTTTTGGCTGAACATGGACTGGCTTTCTGAGGCACAAGTGAAATTTTTGGTAGACTTGACAATGGTAACTACATTGGAATATCAGAACAGATCAGCAAGTTTGAAAATGTGCTTCATCCTTTCTTTCTAAAAATTCATGTTATGTTGACTGGTATTTATAGTTTAATGTGGAAAAGTCCATCCTCATCATTTCTGGTTGTGGCCTTTCACGTACCTGAAACATGTCCAGGAATGTTTAATTAAGTACTATTTACTAGGAAAATAAAGATACTGGTGAACTGGTTATTTCCCTTAAAATAATTATAGGAACGTAATTTTCCCAATGTGTTTAATTGCCTGTAACATCCCTGTGAATCACCTCTGTTTTAGGAAACTGTAGGACCTGTAAAATAAACCTTGAGCTTTCTCCACCTGTAAAAATCTGTCTCGTTTTTAATGTGCAACACATTCGTTGAGTTTCTGCATGTGAGTCACTGGTGATGGAAAACACTAGTAATTCAGCTGAGAATGACCTTTGCTTTTATTCTCATTGGCAAGTGACAGTACATCCCGACAGGCCAGGTGTTTTCTTCCTGTGGCTCAGTAAAATAAATAAATCCCCAAATGAACAACAAACAGCTCAGGATCAAAAACAAAAGGCACAGATGGAAAAAGAATCATAATTTAAACATCACTTCCTTGACTGTCTCTAACTCAGGACCATTAATCTAACACACAGACATTTCTGAAATACACTGATCAATTGAAGAAGGATCAATACTGCTGTGTAGTGTTTCTAAAGTTTTGTCCACATCATTTACACACAGGACGGGGTTCAAACCTGAGTCTGATCAGGATTTGGTTTTTGGTCCAGTGTGAACACAGGCTGAGCTGGGCCTGGACCACGATGTCGCTGTGCTATTGGCTCTTTTTAGGGTTAAAGCTAGACCACTTTTAACCAGGTCACCATGGCAACGGCTGCTGCAGAACTAACCCTCAGGTAAACTGTTGGACGTCATTTGAACTTTATTTGCATCAAATATTCAGGATAATGTTTAATTATTAGACAAAGAAAAAAAATCACTCTACCTTATTTAAATATGTGTACACGATTTCCAGTGCTTCTGCTGCTTCTTGTTCTGCTCTCATTCTGTGATTGTTTCAACTCTAAACCTGTTGAATAAAATGTTCTGCTGATAAATCACAGCTGTATCTTGTTCATTATGAGTCTAGCTCTCTCACCCTCTCACTCTGTATTGGTAGCTAGACCCAGCTGCCTTCCTGGTCCAGGTCCCTGGCGACGTCTTCTTACCAGACTAAAACTAAAAGTAGGTTCAGACACATGATTCAGTGTTTGTGTTTCAACAGAAACCAGTTCAGGATCAGAAGTGATGGCCGAGCAGCTGAAGCTGAAGCCGGAGCTGAACCAGGATCAGTTCCTGCACACCTCACCTGTCTCTGGGGTGGTACCGTGAAAACCAGACTCATTTTGGTGACAGAAACCTGTTGGGACAGAGCAGGTGAGGCCTGCAGAGACTGATCCAGGGTCAGGTTGGGGGGCCGATGCGGGCTCAGAGCAGCAGGTGGAGGTCGGCCAGCAGAGCGTCAACGTTAGCAATGGGAGCTCTCCAGTAATTGAAGGAGGAAAACTGGGTGAGCTGGGCCTGCAGGGAAGCAGAGACAGAGAGTCCATGAGGAACCGGTCCTGGAACAGAGGTTACAAACACCCTGCAGGACGCAGGTCTTTGTGTCCCTGGTTCACATAGGGTCCATCTCCATAAACTCATCTCCTTCCTGTTCTTCACTGACACAAAGATCAGTGTGCCACTGAGGAAAAGTCCAAGACCTGGACTGTCTGGAGGACAAAGGATGAGGCTCATGAATCTGTCTGCCTGTGTTGTTTCCCACAAATCAGATGTTTCCCCTGTGTTTTTGTCCCTGATGTCTTGTGTTTTTATTTTAGCAGGATGTTCGTGAGCTTCAGTTTTAAATGTGCTCTTTATCAAACAAATAGGAGGAAATGATGCATCTGTTGGGGACTTTTCTCTGTGGTGGATTAATCCACACTTGGTCTCTAAAGCCCCCTTTCCACTGCCTGGTACCAGCTCAACTTGACTCGCCTTTGGTACCAGGTGCTTGGTTTTCCACTGTAGATGTCCCCTCTCAGTGTAGCTGGTTGTCATAGCGACACCGCATTACACTGCTGTGATGTCATCAGCAACCAACACAGTAACAACTGAGGACATCGAAGGTACACTGTTCTTAATCCTCTGCATGTGGCACACAGTGAAACACAAGTAAGGCGAGTCGAGTCGGAAGAGGAAAGGGGGCTTATAAGACTTGGTGGGACTGAGTCTGAATAAACTTGTCCTTTAACACCAGGTGGATGCGATATCATCTCTCACCTGGAGGCTCAGATGTTCTCAGACTTGATCTAAACATGTGTGAGCAGCTTCTAGAGCCGAGCTGACGTCTTCACATCTTTAGTCTGATGAACTGTGGCAT
>NW_018128140.1:1470379-1473546 GCF_001952655.1 Monopterus albus
GCTCCTCTCACCTCTTCGTCCTCACTCCTCACTCCTTCTCCTTGGCTGCTATTGGCCGGATGCCTGTCAATCAAACCCAGGTCCTCCAGCTGGGACAGGTCAAGGGCTGGGATTGGCTGTCTCCAGAACAGGAAGGAGTCGTACTGGCTGTTCGACATCTCCATCATGGTTCAGTCTGAGATAAAAACAGAGGAGAACAGGGTGTTTCTGAGGCACGTTTGGTTTTTCTGTTCAGATCTGACAGAAACAAACATGAGCTGTGGACCCTACTGACCCCAACATGCCCACATGTGACCCTGAGCTCCAGAGAACAACCAGTTTCTACGCTGATCCGAGCCTGAGCAGGTTTCCTGAGTTGGCTTGTGACCAGCTGACTGCAGAAGCAGCTGGTGAAGCATCGGCTCAGGCCACGTTTCTGGATCGATGGAGGAGCAGGATAAAGGGATGAAAACACCAACCTGTCTCTGAGCTCCGTGTCTGTTGACATTCATTTGACAGAAGGTTCACATGACGAATCTGTCTGATCTTAAAAATGCACCCCAGGTGAACAAAACACTGGACTGCACAAGACCCGGATATGACACCTGATTACACCCCTGCATGTCCACACTGGAGTTAGATGAAGCTCCAGTGTCTCCTGCAGACACCTGCTGAGAAATGGCTCTGTCTCCTATGGAGTCTGGCTCGGTGCTGTGCAGGCAGTGAGCTGCATTCACCTTCAGTCTGTCTCTCACTGTGGCCCCGTGAAGCCTCTTCAGACCTGAAGCTGCTTCAGTTCAGCTGAAACCTTGTGTTGCTTTGATTCAGTCTCTGCTGCTGCTACTGCTACAGGCCGTTGACACAGCAGACTGGACTGAAGGACATGACCAGCCTGTTGCACACAGCTCAGACCTGGCTTAGGCTGAAGGACAGTCACTTTTCACACTGAGACACTCAGTCAGTTTAAACACATGGTCACAGTCAGTCATCAGACTGGAGTCAGAGCTGTTCTGGAGCAGAAACATGATGTCCAACAGAGGAAGACTGATGTAACCCCAGAGTCTCCACACACCCTCCTGCTGCTGTGTGAAACTCCTGTAAACACAGTGGCACTGTAAAATACAGTGCATGTCAGTGCTCCTCCATCACATCACATCTACTGGTCACATGGTTCCTGAGGGGCGGAAACACGAACTGGTCAACGCGTCTCAGGGGACTGACGTAAAGCTCAGCAGTTCACAGCCTCATACTGATCAGCTCGCCTGCACCAAACCACATTTACGATCTCACCCATTTGATATCGGACGCTTTCACTGTCATATATTTAGCTCGAGGCATTGGCCCAACTCTGCAAATACCGTCAACAACAAAACGGCGTTGTCACCGCCACTGATACCTCTGATTCCCAGCCTACAGACGGGAGGTTGAACAGCTGGTCCTGTGGTGTAGTCGCAACAACCTGGAGCTAAACACGCTCAAAACAGTGGAGATGACAGCGGACTTCAGGAAGAGCCCCCCACCTTACCTCACGGGTCAAAAGGAGGGCGGAGAGGATCACTGCAGACCCCTCACGCCCCGGACACAATGTTTGAACTCGTCCCCTCTAAACGGCGTTACAGGTCACTGTGCACCAAGACAACCAGGCACAAGGACAGTTTCTCCCCCCAGGCTGTCACTGATGAGCACTTAACCAACGACGGTATGACTGGACAATAACCCTCAGTGCAATATCTGTAAATGTACATATCGATCCGTCAAATCCAGACCGTGTGTGTATATATTTAAATATAGGTCTCTTTTTATAAGTGCTTTACTCTGATTTTTTAAAATCTCTTTTCCTAATGCAATTCCCTTGCTTGTTGACATGTATGTACACATTGAGAGCCACTGTACCAGAGTCAAATTCCTTGTGAGTGCGACACACCTGGCCAAACAAGTTAATCCTGATTCTGATACCGGTTATTGATTACAGGTGATCACTGAAACCCAGAGATGAGTCAGGATGTATCAGAGGCGTTGCCCCGGCGTTCGGGTTCATAGAAAAAGGATTCAACCGAGTAAAACACGTTCACACGATGAACTACTGATATCTATCAAGACATTTGCCACAAATAATAATATTGCCACACTGATTTTGCTGTACTTGATTTTTAAAGGGTTGAATTTCCGCAGGCCCCGACATCACCGAATTTTAGACAGAAATTCACATTTATAATTAAACAGAGAAATGCGGAGGAGGTTTTACCTGTTTGTTTCCGGTGTGAAATAAAAGTATTTCTGTGATTTATCTTTGTTGTACTGGATTTGCAACAGTGGGGGTGCAGACAGTGCTCCGCTGCTGCAGCTGGAATGAGCTCTGTTCCTGCGTCAAGCTCACGTGACTAGACAAGAACACCTCCTTTTATGGATTTCAAAATAAAAGTCAAAGGGGTTTATACAATAGAAGAAATACAGTATCTCTACACAAAGTTCGGAAGTAAACATTTACTCAATGATCTACATATAAAATGCATTATTCTTAATCATATATATGAGCATATAAACATGAGAACAATAATAAAATACAAAGTTTATGGCAATAAAGATATAAAACATCATTAGGTCAAAATAGGTCAAAGTGTTTATTTGTCATATGCACACTTAGGAAACGTGTTTCCCTGTACAATGAAATTCTTACTTTGCCGTCCACATGAATACCACACAATACAAGTGAAATATAAAGTAGATAAATAAGTAACATAAAATCTAAGGCAATTTAAGCAGCAAATGCAGCAATATAATAAAAATATATAAGAATATAATAGAGAATGTATGCTGCATGGGAGCAGCATGTGCAGCAGTCAACAGTCAATGTTCAATTATGCATGTGCAAACTGAGAATGTAAACAGTACAACATGTATTTCCTGGTAATAAACTCCTCAGCTGTTTAGGAGTCTGATGACAGAGGGAAAGAAAGAGTTTTTCAGTCTAGTGGTCCTGCATTTCACACTTCTGAACCTCCGGCCAGAGGGCAAAGAAGTGAACAGTCCGTGCTGGGGGTGGGTGGGATCTTTGAGGATGGAGGCAGCCTTCCTACGCACCCTGCAGTGGTAAATGCTCTGCAGAGAGGGCAGTGGAGTCCTGGTGATCTTCTCCACAGTCTTTACCACTCTCTGCAGGTGCTTGTGGTCCATAGCAGTAGTGCTGC
>NW_018128140.1:1473629-1478740 GCF_001952655.1 Monopterus albus
GTGAGGTCCTCACTGATGTGGGCGCCCAGGTATTTGAAGCTGCTCACCCTCTCCACCTTGAGCCCCCGGATGAACAGTGGCTGATGAGATCTCTTCCCCTTCCTCATGTCCACTATCATCTCCTTCGTCTTGTCCGTGTTGAGGGTGAGATTATTGTCCTTGCACCATCACACCAGACCGGCCACCTCCCTCCTATAGGCTGCTTCGTCCCCACCAGTGATGCGACCTATCACTGCGGTGTCGACCGTGAACTTCAGGATGATGTTGTCTTTGTGGGAGGCGACACAGTCATGGGTGAACATGGTGTAGAGGATGGGACTGAGGACACATCCCTGTGGGGTGCCAATGTTTGTGATAATGCTGGCTGAGGTCCTATTGCCAATCCTGACAGTCTGCGGTCTGCCAGTCAGAATTGCACACTGGGGCTTTTGTTATCGAGGAGCGCATTACAGCAGGAAGTTGGTCAGGCCCTGGGAGACGACAGCTGCATCAACAGACATGATGTCTGAGAACTTCGTTGTTCTTACTCAGCCAGTGACAAACCAGGTGAGAGAGCCACTCAGAGTCATCACAGCCCTGTGTTGTGACACTCAACATGGTGGAAAAACAACAAGAAAGGTCTCAGTGTATCAAAGTATCATTTTCTGGCCTTAACTGTAGAGAAATGGCGTAATCCACTCGCCATATAATATTATATTATAAAGCTCATCAGGCCGTAAATGTTAAACTATATTTTTCTATAACATGGCGCCCTCCGAGGCAGACGTGTTTGCGCATTCCACTCCCGAATGCCGACTTTGTCTTCGTTTGTCATCCTATATATGTTGATCGTACAATGAGCGCCAGATGCAGTGGCGTAAATCTTGAGCAAACTCAATTTAAAGATGGTGCACGGTGCACAGGATTACGGCTACATCTAATGTTTGCCCCTCCTGGAGATTACTCCATACTTCGTCAGTCTGGATCATCTGGGTTTCGCTCTGTCACTTGTCTTTTGTAAACAGGGTCTTTATTCAACACTAAACTGTGTCGCTGTGAACCCTCCACACAAACATTCGCAGGTGCCAATTCGGCACCGGAGCGCGCACTGTTTGAGTCGAATGGCGAATCAATCACACCTCAAATTTTAATGTCACAACTTAGAGCATTCCGTTTTGTAATAATGTAATGTTATGAATTTCAACCATTTTATGCAAATATGCCTATTCCTTTTTCACTCTTGGAGAAAAAAATTGTGGGGGAGAATCGTTCCAGTGTGTTCTGAATTATGGAGATACTAACTTCCGCTTGGGCCTAGAATGCATACGGCACTCGCTGTGGGTGCCTAGCAACGGTTGCTAAGCTGTTTACTTACGTCAGACGTTCCTTTGATGAGGTTACGTCCAGATTTACCTAACAAGTCTATGCCAACAATAGTAGTTTTAACTATACACAGAGTCAGACAGTTCGGTTAGTTTTAACCAGACACACTCACAGAAATAAGTAGCCAATTTCAAAAACATTCACTTCGTAAAAGACCAGCTAACATGGATGTAAACACTGACGGTCTCCCGGAATTAACTGTGGAACAGCTTCACCCATTGACTCAGTCCAGTGACTCTGGAAGCCATGAAGCCTCATCACATCAACTTCAGGAGGAGCAAATTACCGTACTTTCAGATGATACTGTTGATTATCTGTCTTCCCAAAGTGAAGCGGTGAGCGTCAACGCTGGTGATTACTACAGTAGACGATATGAAAGAGACAGATGCTACTGCTCAGGAATTCAGCGTCGAGCGTTGCACGAATGAAGAGAGGGGAAAACTTAAGGAGAGATTTGCTAAGCACTTTGCCAAACTGTCATTTTATCGAATCATGACACAGCTACAAGGCAAATTCTTTAGCCACTGCACTGCACTTTCTACCAGTGATTTGCATTCTCACATGGTTCAGGTTAACTCGCTGTTTGAGGAACAAGAAGGTGAGGTTTGCCAGGGCAGCCTTATAGAAACCATCTCCAGCGGCGAGGCCCCGGTATTAACAGATAAACTTTGCGGTGTACTGAATGATTTTGTTGACGGCTTAAGATCGAAGACCATCACAAAATCAGGCGGCCACATCATTATATCAGTGACTCCACCAACATCTGTTGTGCATCATGAGATACAGAACAGCGTGCAGCGTTTCCTCGGAACGATGAGGGAGTGGCTGCGCACTCAGGCTGACACCTGTGTGAGCTCGGTGATGACACGGATCGCTGAAGATTCAATGTCTTTCCCAAGTGAAGCGGTGAGTGTCACTGCTGAAGGGGAGGAAAGGACAGACAGCGGCCAAGAAGCTACATTAAATGATCATCTGTCTTCCCCAAGTGAAGCGGTGAGCGTCAACGCTGAGCAGGTGAAAAGGACAAACATGGGCCTACGTAGTTATGCAAGCTTCGCTGCTGAAGAGAAGGAAAGGGGACAAGGTTATCTGTCTTCCCTACATAAATGGGCAAGCGTCACTGCTGAAGAGGTGAAAACGATATACATTGCCCAAGAAGCTACATTAAAAGATCATCTGTCTTCCCCAAGTGAAGCAGTGAGCATCACTGCTGAAGGGGAGGAAAGGACAGACAGCGGCCAAGAAGCTACATTAAAAGATCATCTGTCTTCCCCAAGTGAAGCGGTGAGCGTCAACGCTGAGCAGGTGAAAAGGACAAACGTGGGCCTACGTAGTTATGCAAGCTTTGCTGCTGAAGAGAAGGAAAGGGGACAAGGTTGTCTGTCTCCCCTACAGGCAAGTATCAGCGCTGAGCAGATGAAAAGGGTGAGAGAACGTTACGTGGAGGCAGCTGTGTCCTCTGTGTATGCAAGGCTTATCGTGAATTGCAAAGTATTAGTTAATCCACCACATAACTCCATCTCAAGTGAAGCGGTGAGCGTCAACGCTGAGCAGGTGAAAAGGACAAACATGGGCCTACGTAGTTATGCAAGCTTCGCTGCTGGAGACAAGGAAAGGGGACAAGGTTGTCTGTCTCCCCTACAGGCAAGCATCAGCGCTGTGCAGATGAAAAGGGCGAGAGAAGGTTACGTGGAGGCAGCTGTGTCCTCTGTGTATGCAAGGCTTATCGTGAATTGCAAAGTATTAGTTAATCCACCACATAACTCCATGAAGCGAGTGCGTGAAAGAACCTGTGATCTCTTGAAGTCTGAAGCTTTAGACTGTAATTTAAAATTTTTGAAGGACCTGGACAAAAAGGTGTTCAAAGACCTGTGCAAACATTTTGGCAGTGCAGATGGGGTGCAGTTTCAACTGTATTCGGATACAACAGTAACCGAAGATTACATCGCCTTGACTATAAAAAATCACTTACTTAACCCTAACCCACCAAAGAAACACAGCGCCATTCGCAGGTTCTTTACTAATGCGTGGAAAGTTATCCGATGTCGCTAAAGTAGTCAAAAGGAAATCGTTGAGTGGTAGGACTCTTTGCACTTCCGGGACCTTTGCCACATAAGTGTACAGTATGACAAGAGATAACGCATTCCGTATGACATCCATGGTAATAACAAGCTTCTCAGCATTACTATTGTGAGCTCACAGCTACAGTAAAAGACAATGGCTTGACTCTGTCCTCACCGTGAGTTTGCAATCTGCCTACTATGATGTTGTGGGTTTCCTCCCACATTAAATAAGGAAACAATTCGGCAATCTAAATTAACTGATTGATCTGATCGATTAAAAGCTGATTAGATAAAACATGTTGAGAGTGTGATTAATGTATGCTGAAATAATTATTTTCATAAAGAATAATAGAGTCGTCAGTGCGACGATTCGTTGTGGCGACCCCTAAATGGGAAAAGCCGAAAGTGACATAAAGCATGTACAAAAACTTTCAAGAAGCACTGCAATATTAAATAAAGCAAAACATCTTCTGGATCACAAATCTCTTCACTTGTATTACAATATTGAAATTACCAGGGGCGCCGCTAGCAGTTTTGGGCCCTATGAAAAAATTTGAAGTTGGGCCCTCTACAAGAAACTGTGGAAAATCCTAGCCTATTGTATAATATTTTTTACTATTTTGTAAAGAGATTACAAATTCTTTTCCACGTTTTCCGTTATTATTCTAATAGCCAGCTAACTGTAGCTTTCTGACGGAAGCTAAGGTTAGCTAGCTAGGTACAAATACCCTGACCGAAAGCATTTTCCCTCTCTGTTGGATTTACAAATGTACTTATTGATTATGATAGTCCTATACATCTGTCACTAGGTTATACACCAATTAGGCATAACATTATGCCTGTACATCTGTATGCACTTCATTCACTTTAATGTACTGTAACACTCTTCCACTCATTTTTATAATCACTTTTACTGGCCAAGTATGTTAAACACAGGAGGAATTTGTCTCCAATACAGAACAAAGACAGCCATCTGCGGTGCCAACTCACACACACACACACACACACACACACACACAAACTGATGGCAGCACCCTGCAGGGGCAGTGTTGTCCTGGCCATCAGGAGCAACTTGGGGTTCAGTGTCCGAGGACACTTCAACATGTGGACTGCGGAGAACATTGTCAGTGTTTGCCATAAAAAAATCAAGTAAAATTGTGAAACTAATTATTACTGATGGCACCCGTGTGTGAATCTCTTCGTTAATCAACCGTTTGCTCACCTTCTTCTTCACTGCAAGGAGCTCCACCAGAGGACGGATCGTCATTCCCTGAAACACAAATGAGTTCAGGTGGGTGATTCATGCTTCTCTCATGGACAGAACAAAACAAGCTGTTCAGCTATCTCATGTGAGTCACAAATTATATATCAGGTTTGTTTATTGTCAGTTTTAACCTGCAGCACACGAGTTGCCAGAAGAGTTCAGCAAAGGACATGGATGACTGTACATGGACCAAAATGTGCTTATTAGGAAAAATTAGTTACATTTCTGGCTTCTTAGTTCTACATTTTTGTTAAAAATGATTACAATATAATTGATGTTGATTTTGTATCCCACTGAAAATTTCCTATGACGAGTGATTTAGTCTGTTTTTAGTGTATAGTAGTAATTTCTGCAGCAATCCAGCACAGGGCCATGGCAGCGCTTCCTAGTTAGTTAAGAGAAGCCAGACCACAGCAAGCTAA
>NW_018128140.1:1478802-1482347 GCF_001952655.1 Monopterus albus
TGAATTGCTATTGAAGATTCTGTTGTTCCTGTAGGTTTCAGTCAACCCCGTGTGCTTGGATCATGTACACTGCCACGCATGCGAGACCACGTGTTGGACGACCGCACATGGACATTCATTAGACGAGCAGAGGGTACACAACAGAAAAGAGGAAGAGCATCTGATCCATCCAGAGGGCAGGTCAACTGTCATCTCTTCAGGTTCCCTCATTTAAAGGGCAGAGATAAGGAAACAGAACAAGGACTGTGCTGACAGGCTAATTAAATAATTCCTATTGCTGGAACAAAAAACATTGTGTTCTCACTAATCCTGAGTATTCTGGTCAACATAAACAGATGTTCTGGTGTTTTTCTCTCTTTACGCCTCCTTGAAAAGTACCTAGAGTAATTATTGTGGTCCACATCAGTTTAAAGTGTACTATTTGAGGTTTTGTCAAAGTGTTTGTTCTTTATAAACAGAAAACAACTATGTAATTGTCATTTAATTTTAAACCGAGTTGCATTCACATCTATTTTCCAAGTGAGAAATTTGTACAAGACTAAACATATACAGTTTAAATATGAACAGAACTATAAAACTGTATCACATTATCAAAAGCAATTACAAGTGAAACTGCAGACACTTCAGTCTAGTCTTTTAAAATACAGATGTTCGGCTCCTCTCACCTGCACAAACACTGAAGAAGAAGACAGCAATAATGGCCGTGAGGAACATGTTCTTCATCTCGTTGTTGGTGAGCAGGAAGTCCAGGGAGAAGGCTATGGCACCTCACAGGCCACTGTAGGCCAAGATGAACTGGTCCTTCTTGGTCAGCTTCACAATATGGAATTTATTGATGATGTAGGTGAGACCCATCACTCCTGAAACACAAATAGAGCTTATAAAGCAGGAGGAAGAGAGAAAAAACAGCAGCAACACTAATAACACTAATAATAACTTACATTGGCCTATATTTTATAAAGTATATAATAGATGCTGGAAACATAAATATAACAAGTTTACAACCAATCAGTAAATATATGGTTATTAAAAAGGTGCCATCATCAATAATTACTGGTTTTCTTTGCACATATTAACATTAACACAGTGGTGTTATTGGGCCAAGAGACTGACAGAGTTCACTGTCTGTGTTTTCTATACTGACCAACTGTGAAAGTTGTTTACATAAATGAATATGTTTCACATGCATATATGTTGTTTTGTTTTGATTTTAATGTAAAGCTTTTCAACCAGCAGGTCAGCTGCAGGCTACAAATTCAGACAAACATGTACAGTATAATTTTTGTAACATCAGAAAACCAGTCCCCTACTGTAGGGTACGACACAAACTTGGCTTAGTCCACTTACGACATGATCCCTAACAGATGGAAGACCTCTGCAGTGAGGTAAGCCATGTAGCTGCAGACGAAGACAAACAGGGGCTCGATGACACACGTGTGAGAGGTGAAACGGCCCCCAGGATGCCAAAGATGGCCCCCACTATGACGTCCCTCCCCCAAGGAAACCACGGAGAAGCAGACCACACCGAGGAAGGCGTCGCCTACAGTCACAGTCGCAGCGTGGGAAAACTCCTTGAACAAGTGATAGAGAACCTGTAGAGAGAGAGAGAGAGAAGGAAAGATGGTTAAATTGTAGATGTTGTTTAAGTCACAGTAAAATGTCACAGCTCATCCATGCTTCTTTAAGCTTTGCCACTGAGGGGTCTACTCTTCAACAATTGGTTAGCACGATACCTAAGAAAATTGTAATCCAGAGATATTTTAATAGTCTGAATGAGCCTTTTCTCTACAGTTAAGTTTTTTTCTCATGAACTACTGAAGCATTTACTCTGGCACATCCATAACTGGAACTATTTCTAATGCTGAACATGAATTGGAAAGAAACCAAATCCCTAATCAATTTGTTTTTATTCTTGTTATTTTTATTATATGTCTGCTCTGTATTTTTCCCACATTATGTCTGTAATCCACATTGCAAACTTAAGAGTGTTATATATATAAATGACGATATTTTCACCGTGCCGCCTCCCTCAGCTCTAAACCACAGAACTAACTCACAAAACTAACGTTTATCACCTTGTCCTCATAACAGACCCTTGACTGATCATAGCTTATACCACAAAACAAGCAAATGAAAGAAACTCAAATCAATGTAATTATTATTCCTGATCATACTGGTGGTTGTAGAGCATCAGATTTCAGCATCTCAAATGGAATTTCTTTAAATGGACCCAACAGGAATGTAAACAGCCCTCTAAATAGAAACTCTCATCAAGCAGAGACCCACACAGGGGCAGGGCTGGATGTTAAAACACCCATTTGAGTCTTGAGTCAATGTGCAGCACAACAATATCTGTGTTTGGTTGATTCATCCAACATTTGTCTTTACATGAGTAAAACAGCTACTGATGCACGCTGAGGACGTCATTTACATTCATGTTTAACACAGATCAACAGCAGGAAGAACGTAGACATGTTCAGTTTTTCAGCTGGCTTTTCATTTCTTGGAATGTTTTTGTCTCCGCACCATATTATATGATTTTATTTATTTGTTTGTGCTGTGTGCAGTAATGAAATCATTGAGTCAGAAGCCCATGAATGTATTTTACTTTATGATTTTTGCTGCTGACTGTTCTTTCTCTCCAAACTAATTGTTACAACACATATAATTTTCATCAGCTAAAAGCCGCCTTCACATTTCTAGAGATAATAATGAGTGTGGCTGTACACCATAAATATAAGTAATTCACTTTAAAATGTACTGTATTCTATGTGCAAAATATATTTGCATACATGCACACATCTGCACAGCAATATCTTGCTGTTAAATGCTTCAGACCATCTTACAAATAGCCACATTTCATCTCTACCAGCCTCTGCAGCTCTGGAGGAGAGAGCACGGGAGTGGATTAACAGAAAATTGATTACAATTTGTTCAGTATTATCAATGATTTCTTGTTGAGATTGATCTGATTGGACACTGGATACAGACAGAAGCAGAGAGAAAACAAAAACAAGGGCATAAGTTGAGAAAATGTCAAATTTAGAGAGACAGCTTCAGTGTGACAGATACACCTTCCAGATTTTTCTGCATGTACTGAATGTGGAATCCTTTTATCTGTATCCAGATATCTGCATAATGCCTTCATGAATGTACAGAGGGCATTGGGCCTGACACAGCAGCTCCACACTGGGCCTGTGTTAATATGATCTCAGTCTGTCTGCTAAATGAGGCCTTGACACCCAGTCTTTCTGTCACATGATCGGGGTGCACACTGTTACAACAAATGCTTCTGCAGTCCTGCATGCAGCAAGTGGTCTTGTGTGCAGCCTCCGAGTCTGCACTAGGGATGGGCGATACAACATTTTTCCTTTCGTTCATTTTTTTCCTCATTAATGTACACACAGCACCCCATATTGACAGAAAAACACAGAATTTTTGACATTTTTGCAGATTTATGAAAAAAGAAAAACTGAAATATCACATGGTCATAAGTATTCAGACCCTTTGCTCAGTATTTAGTAGAAGCAACCTTTGGAGCTAAT
>NW_018128140.1:1484770-1485377 GCF_001952655.1 Monopterus albus
ACTCAAATGAAGGTGTAGAACCATCTCAGGGATGATCAGCAGAAATGGACAGCACCTAAGTTAAATATGAGTGTCACAGAGCAAAGGGTCTGAATACTTATGACCATGTGATATTTCAGTTTTTCTTTTTTAATAAATCTGCAAAAATGTCAAATTCTGTGTTTTTCTGTCAATATGGGGTGCTGTGTGTACATTAATGAGGAAAAAAATGAACTTAAATGATTTTAGCATATGGCTGCAATATAACAAAGAGTGAAAAATTTAAGGGGGTCTGAATACTTTCCGTACCCACTGTAAATGAAAGAGTGGTGAACATGGCTTCATCCAAGATTCAGATACTGTAGATCAGGTGCAGTTTGGGGTAGTTAAATAAAATAATGGTTCAGTCAATTTTTAAATCACTTATAACACATCAACTGTCACCTGTACCTGGATATTCTTTGCCTTTCATGAAATGCACCGGCAATGTCTTCTGATGGACAGAAGGTGGTGCAGGGGACTTTGAGGCTTGCTGGTTGTCCTCATGGTGATGTTCATCCTCTTTAAAAGTGTCAGGGTGGGTTGTCTTTAAATGCAGAGGTTGCTAGTGTTGCTGCTATGTGGCACC
>NW_018128140.1:1486185-1517368 GCF_001952655.1 Monopterus albus
CTCGACTCGGTGCTGTGGCTGGAGCTGTCAAAGCGGGTGTAGAAGTTGTGGAGGTCATCCAGCAGGCTGTCTGGGGAGCTGATGATGCTGGTGGTGGTCCTGTAGTCTGTGATGTGCTGCAGGCCTTGCCACATCTGTCCGGAGTCAACAGTAGAATAGAAGCCATTCAGCTTCTCTCTGTACTGCCTCTTGGCCGCTGTGATGGCTTTCCTCAGTCCATACTTTGCAGCTTTGTACTCCGTCTCATCAGCAAATTTTCACTTTGTAAAAGGTATAATAATGTTTTGCACATTTTCAATTTGTAAAGCACTTAGCTGCATTTTTATAAGAATTAACACTGTGGGCTCAAAGTAGTATCTGCCAATGGTGAATAATGGACCCAACATGGCGCCCACCGAGGCGAACGTGTTTGTGCATCCCACTCTTAAATGCCGGCTTTTTCTTTGTTTTCTTCTTTTTTGTGTGTTTTTTGCTTTTACTGCGGTGCACAAATGTCATGCACTGCTTACATACAACAGACAGGCATTGCTGGATATCACCAACTCACAAAGCCACTGGGAATTTACAGGTTTCATACCACCGGGGCTACAACTAATTGTTCGCTCCGGCGAACAACAGTAACAATGGCGAGGACAGCCAACACCGTCCTTGGGGAGTCCCCGGAGCACCAGGCACAAGCAAGCAGGCTGAAATCAGGAGAGCGACCTGGAGACGGAGACGCAAAAGGGGCAGGTGAGGGGGACTCCAAGCTAGGCTAAAAGCTTGCGCTACCTGACCACCATTACCCAGCCTCTTCCTAGCTAACGTACAGTCTCTGGAAAACAAACTGGATGAGCTAAGGGCGAAGAAAGAAATCAGAGAATGCTGTGCTCTAATTCTCACCGAGACTTGGCTTTCTGACAGAGTTCCAGACTCCGCAATTCAGCTAGAGACTCACTCTGTATATCGATGAGACCGCACTGCTGCTTCGGGGAAGGTAAAAGGAGGTGGTGTGTGTGTTCATTAATAACTCATGGTGTGGAGATGTACGTACTGTTTATAAGCACTGTTTGCCAAATGTAGAGTTTTTATTGCTGAAATGCCGGCCCTATTATCTAGCAAGAGAGCATAGTGCTGTGTGCTGTGTATGTTAGCCCAAGAGCTAGTCCCTCTGCAGCTCTCAGCGCACTATGATATCATCAACGCACTAGAAGCAGACAGAAAACCAGTGACAAGCCAGCGGATGAGTAACGTTCTCCTTTTCATCACTATATGTCTGATGACAGACACCGTCTCATCTCGGCCAATCGGTCAGTGGTCAAGTCTCTGCTCATTCAGACACTCAGTAATTAATGAAGAGATTTGAGCTGCTCCTGAACAGCTGAGTGTCAGATGTGATAGTGAATGTGAATCCTGATGGTGCAGTGATGTGTTGTGCTGAGCTCCGACATGGAAAAGAGTCCTGGACAGTCAGAGATCCTCATCTCACCTGGGAACTGTGCTCTGGCTCTCATGGTCCCCACACAGAGGGCTTTCAGAGGGAGGGCCTCCCTCTTCTCTGTCCTCACACAGACTCATGGCAGAGCTGCACTCTGTCAGTACAACAGCAGCACTGACAATGTTCCTGGGAAGATGCTCAGCTGCTGAGTTCACATCCAGTCCCAGAGACTGTGGAGCTTCACCTGTAGAAGAAACACAGAGAGAGGATGCTGCTGATTCTCCTCCATCAGTCCATGTGAAGAGGCCACCTTGGGCTGTGGGGCACCGGGACAGCCATGTGTAACCCACCTATAAAGGCATAGGCCCTGAGTTCAGTTAACTCACAATAATTATAACTGATGAATCTTAAATTTATAATAAACCCATCTACATTATATGCCCTTAGATCCCAGAGTACTGTATGCAATAACCAAACATATGTTAGAGTTAACGTTTCTTTATTTACTCAACAGAAAAATCAGGGTAAACCATAAATAATAACAATCCCTTCTGCAAATGTATTTAACTCTCTTCTCTATAAAACACACGTTTCAATGTTGCAAATAAACACACACATAATGGGCCCACACACCACACTCACACTCACTCTACACCAGCCAGCATATACTGTATATTGAGATTTAACCCCCATTGCAGGGATGCTCGGGTGCGGTGAGGCCAAAAACTAAGCAGCCGTTTCAATCATAAAAGCCAAACAAAAACGGTATCTTATTTAGTAGTTCGTAGTCCAGAGACTGAAGCTTTACCTCCTCCATGTGTCCAAAGAAATGGCAAAAGGGTCCTAGTAGTCCTCTGATGGCAAAGTAGTCACAAGTCCTCAGGTCCAGGTGCAAGTAGTAGCGGCCTCTGTTGTACCATCCAATTGGTCACTCACGTAGCACTGTCTGATAATGTCCATAAATTCTAGGTCAGAAAAGATGAATACAGTCTTGGGAGTAAGCTGAGTTAGCTATACTACCGATATCAACATTCATTTTGCTAACGAATGCTAGATAGCTAGTTATGCTACGAAGCTAGACACAATAACACTACACAACTGCAAGACAACTCTGCGCAGAAGAATATCTAGTTGTGCACTCCATATGATGTAGAACAAATATCTTACAGTAGATTAGTGATGTTCCCTCTGATACAGAGGCTCCGAAGCTTGCTTCAAACTCCAAGGATATTTTTCTGAAGCACTGTGCGAGAGTTTGCTTCAAATCAGGAAAAACCACGTGACTGATGATGTTCGAACCACTTCTGCTTCTTTCAGGTTGAATCAGCTGACTGGTTTGGTTCGATAGGTGGAGCTTTGAACCACTGGTGCAATACAGATGTATTTAAGATGGAGGAAATAGCGCTACAGTCTGTGGCCTCTAGACAGCCCTGCAGGTGGCCAAGGACAATCCTCTCCATAAGCGTGTGTGTGTGTGCGCTGCCGACGCAGCGGAGAGATGTTTCACGTAGTCAGTGACAGAGCCGCTGTATGGCACAACCTAAACACGGTTTATACTTATAAAACTTGGCTTTCACAATCCAGCAAAAGCTGATGCAGCTGTGCACCGCTGGAAGTCATAGTGTGCTGCCTTAATCCAAAATGCACCTCAAGACGACATACCGTCAACAACGGCACAGCCAGAACCTGCTGCAGCTTCCACGGGTACACCATTAATCATATTTTTGTTTGTTTGTAATTAAATGCTTTATAAATGTCCTTAATGTTTTATTTTGAGGCTCTGACCTGTGGAAGCATCTTGACAAAGATGCCAGAAAATCTAAGAACACTACTGCAGATGCCATTGTGGAGGTTCAGTGATATCGGTCTGCTCCTCCTCTGGATAGATCACAGGACCCCTTAGGTTACTGGACGACACACAAATCTCTGTTTAATCTGGCCAAACAATTCCTGGCGACACCAGCATCTTCAGTGCCTTGTGAAAGGGTCTTCTCCAAAGCTGGGGAAGTTGTCTCAAAAAAGCGAAATCGTCTAAAACCATCCACTGTGGAGACACTATATTATTTTTGAATAAAAATGCCTGAGTCACAAGCACACCCAGTGTACACCAAGCACAATCAGAACACATAATATATTATATTATATTATATTGTCATAACATTAATTACATCCACAGAATCATTGAACCCTTTAAATATTTGCTCTGTCCGATGTGTAATTTTGGATGAATAATTATAAATCCATTTCATATTCTTAGGAGTTCTTGTGGAAGAAAGATTATTTAGGTAGTCAACATTTAATTTCAGATACTTTATAAGGCAAGGAACAAAAACGGACACATGTAAAATGAAGTTAGATTTCAGCTTTATTTAAGTAATTTCCACATTACAACAAAACTCAGTGTACACGCAAGGTGCTTCAGCGTCATCTTTGCAAGGCTGTACAACAACCACTGCGCCAGCAGATGTCACCCACGTGCTCAGTGAATGAAGCTTCAAGTAGTGAACCAATTTTCGATACAATGGTCCAAAAGGGTTCAAAGCTTCACGGGGCCTCCTATGGCCATCACTAGCTAGGAGTCATTCACACACTGAAAACTGGCACTTACCAAAGCTTCACACAGAAAAAAGACATGGAGAGAAGTGACAAGGAGAGAGTGAGAGTAAAGAGTACTGAGAGCAAAAAAAAAAACTCCTTCACACTGGAAGGAGTTAAACTGCAGCAAAGCTCCTCTAGAGAGAAATGAGTTTGGTCAACTATAGTTATTTAGAAAAAGTAATTCAAATACTTTGTAGAATTATGATCAAACTGACTATGTACACAACTATAACATAAACCCGTCTCATGCCAGCAAACAGATCCCATTCAGCTGAGTTTATTTACATGAGATATTTCTTGTAAACAGATTTGGATTTTGTACTGTGTGCATAAATATATGAGCCTGTTGTGTAACTTGTCAGTTTTGCAGCATGTGACTTGTTCAACCTTGACAACAGTAACAGTGGTGAACGTGCACATTTTAGATGACTTGAACACTGGTCAAACTGGGCCTGTCATTTATTACAACTTCTCAGAGCAGACTCTTTTGTTCATACGACACATTAACAAGTCTGTCCGTGTTCTGATCCAGACAGCAGCCGGGGCGTGAGAAGCAATGGTAAAATAAAAATGAAAAATCTGTCCTTTCCAGTTATGGCCCAAAGTATTTGTATTTGCAGTAGTTAACTACACAAAAAGTGGCAACAAGGTAATTTAACTACTTCAGTCACTGCACAGCTATAAATGTTCCAGCAGGTTTCTGCAAAATGGAGCCAAACTACCAGTTTAATTCCCAGTAGTTCACTCGTCATTTGAACATGGGGATTTGGATCCTGGTTTTATAGTTGATGTTTAAATTTCAATGTCAAATATTTGTTTTGGTTGTGAAATTGTTTTACCTGGACTCAGACCAAAACTCACAGACTGAGCAACCATGAGACTGTTTCTAGCCCTTTCGTTTTGCATCCGTTTGTCAGCATTAATGAATGGACTGTGAAAAAAATGGCAAATTGTTGCCTTAAATAGAATTAACATGTTTCTGGTGCTTTATAATTGGCATTGGTCATTAGTTTTATTTTCTATCATGCATGCAGCATGATATTGACATTAATTTTTCTGATTGTGTTGTTGTGGAGTACTGGGCATGATTCACCTCTGTGTGGGGAACCAGTGTGTGGCAGCGAAGTCCCTGGCCGTGAGTAAATAAGGAGTGCAGCCAAAGTTAGTTAAAGAAAGTTTTGTGTGTCTCATTTTTATACAAAATAAACAATTTGATCCTTAAAAATTGTGGGCTTATTACTTAAGAGACCAAGGGTTTTAATTAAATGTTTGCATGTAATTCAAATGTGCCACCCCTCTCTGTGTCTGAGCCCCAGTCAGGCCACCCTGTCCAAAATGTTTCAGATCCGCAGCTGGAGTACTTTCTCCACAGACGTGGTGAGCAGGCCCTGTCAGCAGGGGGCGCTGGCAGACCAGTCCCTGCCCTGAGAGCAGCCTGAGGAGGCGGCGACTCCTTCAGTTTCCTGGTTGGAGCCACACATCGGAGACATGTACAGAGTCCAGCCGGGTCCACGGGTTCATTTTTCAGCTCGCTGCTGCTGGATCGTCTCGGGTGAGTCCGCCGCTTCTTCTCTGTTAAACCTGCTTACACTTCACCTGAACATGCAGGAAATCCTCCGAACACAACCCGGGCTGTCTTCACCTAGGTCTGAGGTCAGGAGACGACTCGGCTCTGACAGTGAGGCTTTAACCAGCGACAGGTTCCCGTGAGAGGCTCCAGACATTATATTACTTTAAATGCCAGAGTCTGTTTACGTAGATTAAACTTCAGGTTTCTCAAGTTATGGACAAGTAACATCCACATCCAGTAACGGTTATTATCATTATCCATTAATGTTATTTTCTCGATAATTATTTTGGTCAGAAATCAGAAATAATAAGAAATGCTTAGAGCATATTAAAACGAGTCGTTTTGTCTGAACAACTGTCCAAAACCTCAAAATATTCATTATTATTATCACGTACATCATAGAAAAGCATCAAATTGTCGCATGTGAGAAGCAGGAAGCAGCAAATATTCAGTTAATTCAGATGAATATGAATTTTATTGCGTTTACCATAAAATATTTTATGCTGTTAAGCTAATTAAATAGTTTACTTACAATACATCTTACTGCACTGCAGGCTCTGCTGCTAATGAGCCTGTTATTAGCTAAAGAGTTAACGCTGGCAAAATTACAGGGACATGGTTAGCCTAGCTTAGCACAAAGGCTGCAAGCTGGGGAAAACTGTTAGCCTTGCTTAGCACAAAGGCTGGAAGTGGGGGCAGAGGGCTGTTAGCCTACCTTAGCACAAAAGCTGGAAGTGGGAACTGTTAGCCTAGCTTAGCACAGAGGCTGGAAGTGGGTGTAAACTGTTAGCCTAGGTTAGCATAAAGGCTGGAAGCGGGGGTAAACTGTTAGCCTTGCTTAGCACAAAGGCTGGAAGTGGGTGTAAACTGTTAGCCTAGGTTAGCACAAAGGCTGGAAGCGGGGGTAAACTGTTAGCCTAGCTTAGCACAAAAGCTGGAAGTGGGGGTAAACTGTTAGCCTAGCTTAGCACAAAGACTGGAAGTTGGGGAAGGGGGCTGTTAGCCTAGCTTAGCACAAAGGTGGGGGCTGGGGGGGGATCTGTCAGCCTAGCTCGGGGGTGGCCCTTTCCAGTTCTCGAGGGCCGCTGTCAGAAGCTGGAAGACACCAATTCACTTTATCTTTCTTCACTCCACTTTCATCTAAGATGGTATCCCCCAGCTTCTGACTGGCTGAACACACCTGAGCCATGTAATCAGCAGCAGGTCAGGCAGGGATAGTTGGTAAACAAGCAGGACAACAGCTCTCCAGGACTGGAATTGGCCACTCCTGGCCTAGCTCCATTAAAGCCTAGGAAGATCTGCCCTTATGTCTGATTCAAGTCAAGATTTTTTATTTGCCATTTATGCATAAACAGACAGTCTAGGCATATAGGAATTCTTGTGCAGCTCTCCTCTGGTGTCAGGTAAGGAGTCAAAAGCCAGAAAGAACACTTGGTCTTAAAATAAAAAAGTTACATAAAGGCAACAAAGCATTAAAACCACAATACACAAAAATGAGGTAATAGTATTTTCCCCAGTGAACTTCAAACATCGCACTTAGTAATTCACATGGTGGAGTTGGATATGTCATTACGCTTGGTGAGGTAGTGAGGGGGTTATTCCACATGTCTAGTGAGGGGTTATTGCAGATATATTCTCACATTTCTCACAGTTTCGTATTTGCCATCAGTCTTACTGCGGCAGGGAAAAAGCTTGTGCTGCCTTTCATTGAAATGCAGTTTTAGCTTTTCACATTATGATAGTTTATAGGGATGTGAGTAAGCTGCCACCTAGTGGTCTTTCATAGGTCTGTTCTTTGTTGAAGTTCACTTCCGTTTTTGCCATTGAGCTCATGTTAGCTTGTTGTAGAACGGACATCGTCTTCTCATTTGAGTTTTGGACATTATTTGCCTGTAAGTAAATACAGTATTATTGATTTAAAGTGGTCTAATATGTAAAGTAGACATTTAGACGTTCGTGTGTAAAATAATATGTCCAATTAGTGTCCGGTTTATGTACGTGTAATGGCGGGTTCACTTTGTGTTTAATTAATGTACTATGTTTGTTTGTATTTGTTACAGTTTTACAAGAAAATCATAACTTGGAAAACGACTAAAAGAAATAACAAGAAAAGCAAGCCTTGTTTGATTTTTTTGGATTCTGAGTTAACGTTAACTGACTGTCTAGTTCTACCGAGACACGTAGCTCCTCTGCCTGTGTGGTGTTACCATACCAGATTGTGATGCCAGTAGTGAGGATGCTCTCTACCAGTACTCTGTAAGCCTGGGTGTGTTCAGTGACCAGCTCAGGTCAGATGTCACCTGCAGGCCCAGGAACTTCTGGCTGTCAGCCCTCTCCACGTCAGTCCCTTTGATGGTCAGAGGCAGCAGAGGGGAGGGGTTCTTCCTGAAGTCTACTATTATTTCTTTTGTCTTGTTTATGTTGAGGATGAGGTAATTTTCCTCTACATAAACAAGAATGTCGTTCACCAAGCGTCTGTAACCCAACTCGTCTCCCCCCTTGATGAGGCCCAGAATGGTGTTGTCATCAGCATATTTAATGATGATGGTGTTGTCATGGTTGGAGACACAATCGTAGGTGTCCAGGGTGAAGAGTTTGGGGCTGAGACAGCAGCCTTGCGGTGAGCCTGTGCTGAATGTGACCTCAGCAGACACCCTCCCTCCCATTCTAACTACCTGTGGTCTTTCAGTAAGGAAGTCCATAATCCAGTTACAGGTGGGAGTTGGGACACTGAGGTCTGTCATCTTCCCAATCAGCCTGCCTGGGCGAATGGTGTTGAATGCAGAACTGTAATCCAGGAAGAGCATCCTAGCCTACTTACTGCTGTTGTCCAGGTGTTTCAGTGTATGGAATAAAGCCAGAGCCGTTGCATCGTCCACTGATCTGTTGGGGCGGGAGGCAAACTGCAGGGGGTCTACAGTGTCCGGGACCACGTGGTTAACATGGGTGTGGGCCAGTTTCTCTAAGCACTTCATGGCTACTGATGTGAGCGCCACTGACCTGAAGTCATTCAGAGTAGATGTGTCTGACGTCTTAGGGACCGGTATGATAATGGATTCTTAGAAAATGCGAGGAACTACTGCGTGGGTTAAGGACAGGTTGAAGATGTCTGTATACACACTAGCTAGTTGATCCCCACAGGCTCCCAACACTCTAAAGGGTAATCGTCTGGTCCCACTGCCTTATGGGGGTTTACCTGTTGCAGGGCCTTCAGGACCTGTGTGTGCGTCACCTGAAAAGCAGTGTCCCCTCGCAGGGGGATTTTGAGGGGGTGTCTGTGTTCAACCTCTCCAAACTCACATAGAAGTTGTTGAGGCTGTCTGGGAGGGTGGCGTCCTGGGGGGCTGTGTTTGTTGATTTGTTCCTGTAGTTTGTGACTGCATGGATTCCCTGCCACATACTGCACGTGTTGTTATTCATGTAGTAGCTCTCCAGTTTTTGGAAGTATGGCCTCTTTGCAGCTCTGATGGACTTCTGTACTCTTCATGTACTCCGCTTGGTCCCCTGACTTAAAAGCCTCTCATCTCTTCCTGATTTTATGTTTTATACCCCTATTAAACCATGGCTTTTGGTTGGGAAAACACGCACCGTTATAGCTGGTGCGCATATGGATGTGCACCAGCTGATGTAGTCACTCACAGTCTCTGCACATTCATAGATGTCGTCTGTGGCCCCTTTGAAGATGCTCCAGTCTGTGGCCTCTAGACAGCCCTGCAGGCTGGCCTGTGCACAGTCATTCCAAGTTTTAACAGTTTTCAGTGAGACTGGTTTCGCCTTGAGTCGTTTGGTGTGAACAGGTTTGAACCGGATTGCTAGGTGGTCAGATCTAACAAAATGAGGCTCAGGTTCAGGTTCATAAACTACACTCACAATGATACATTGCAACTCTTAAGGTAAATAAAATTGCCTTAGCTTTAGTGTTAAATATTCCACATCAACAGAATTTAGAGAGAATCTTATAGTCTGTGCACCAGGACTGTTTGACGAAGGCGGCTTATTCACACATGAATCATTTGATATTTTCTCGTTTCTTGTCTCATTGTCATGTTTCTGTCAAATATGTGAGGCCATATTTAACCTCTTAATATCTGGCTGTTTGGAGGCAGATTTTCCTGCTCAGTGTCTAAAACCTGCAGTGTGGAGGTTACAGGTCAGAGGTCACAGGGTCCAGGTAAACTCCACTGAAGCTGAGGAACATTTCAGGAAAGCCTTGGTCTGAAGATGTTTTCATGACTTCCTCCCTGACTCTGGCTTTTGGCCTGGACTCCCTGTGCTGTTGTCTGGATGTGATCCTGTTGAACTGTCTGGGGAAATCTCTGTTTTATAGTCTGTGTCTCACCTACTGTTCAGATACTCAGAATTCGCTCCAGTTTGTCTCCAGCTGTCTGTGACGTCCTCGCTCACTGCTGAGTTTTTCCTGCAGAGGAACAGGAAGCAGTTCACAGCAGGTCGCCCGCTGGACTCTGACCTCTGTGTTTGTTAGTGTGGATTTAACCTTTAGTCTTTACACACAGGGAGGAGTTACTAGCTGCACAACCATGCACTTTTAACACTTTTACAGAATCTGCTTGGGGCATTAAACTGGTTAATACATGAAGCCACTGTGTCACTGACAGTAGCTCAGACAGGCTTCACCAGGTTCATTCATGGTATGAGGACTGAGCTGACGACCTGGACTAAAGCCTGGGTGGATGGATACACAGTTGTTTGTCAAGAAATAGTTCCAGCACATAACTTCTATATTAGTCAGAATCAAGTAATCAATACTTATTTTTCGGTGGATCAGTTTAATCTGTACAGAAGAACAGAAAACACCGCTGACTGTCTCTTGTTGTTTGAACTGAGGCCGTGAAGCTCCACAGATGGAAAAGTCCAGTCAGGCCAGTTTAAGGTGAGTTGGGGTGATGCATGTTTTCCATGTGAACACGTGTGAAGGACCAGGAGCTGCTGTGAAGTCAACTGTTAACCAGAGTTTCCTGCAAATGTCTGAATGAAAAGGGCTCATTGTGGAGCTCTCTCTACCCTGAGCCTCTGTAGCTGCTGGTCTTTTTAACCACTGTGACTGCATTCATGGGTCAGTGCACTGTGTGTGTTTTAGCGACCCAGTCGGGTGAATGGTGGTGTGTACCTGAAGGATGCACACTCACCCCGTCTCCAGTTAGATTAGCTCTGGTGTGTGTCCGCTGGGTTCGGCTGATCCGTGCGGAGGCCATGAGTCCAACGCTGGCACAGATACAGACCTCACATCTTTGGGCGTTGAAGCCTGAGGAGCACTGAAACTTCAGAGCTAAAATCAGCCGAGTCCGTGCGGCAATCAGTGTGGAGAGGAGGTCGGGGGAACTTGAAGACATTGTCCTTGGCCTTAGGTGAAAACAATATTGAAGATGTCTGGTGTTTCAGTAAAATCCTAAAATAAAACATATAAATGTGAGGATGTCTACATTGTCTGGGCAGAGGATTGACCTCTTTGCAGTCAGGGATTCCACTCCTGCTGGTTTAGAGGTGAAATGAGGACTAAGGCTGGTTCACTATGAGCCAAGCAGCAGAGATGTCACATTTCTACAGTTTGTGTTCTGCCTGTTCAACGGCTGTTTCCAAAGCTGCTCCTGCACTCTCCCTGACTGATTGATTAGGTTCCACCATGATTACAGAGCACCGTGAATGCTGACTTGAGGCTCTCCATTCACCTGATTGTGTGTTTGAGTGAGAGAGAGAGAGAGCTATAGACATGGAAAAACAAAGTACAACCACGGTATCAGACTGTCAAATTCTCTTTAGGTTCCCGATGAGGGAAAAGCCAAAGTTCCCTGCTGTGCACAACAACATCTTGCTCTTGTTAGAAACGGAAGTGCCAGGCACAACGAGGTAGTGTCTTATTGGCAATTAATGCGTGGTTTACATGTGTGGTGGACCATGAGGGGGATCTGTACAGATCAGAGATCAGCTATGATCTGTTACACCAGATGATATGTTAAATGATATGTTTGTATATTTTCTAACCAGCTTCCCTTGTACAAATAGAGAACCTATTATTTTGAGCAAAGATGTTTCTGTTCTACGAGCTAATTTGTGTCAAGTTTACTGTGGCCTTAAAAGGACCCTTTTCTATTAAAGGAACACACTTCTCTGAGGAAAAACATTTAAAAAGGTTGAAATCTCTGTAACAGAGGTCGAGCTACCGACCAACTCGGTCTGTGTTATGGTTCAAGCTCCACAATCTATGGATCCCCACCCCATGCCCCTCGGGCTGTCACAGAACTGACTTGGTCAAACCTCAGGTGGTTTATGAGCCACAGACATGCTCCAAATACAGTGGTGTGACAAAGTGTTTGCCCCCTTACTGATTTCTTATCTTTTTGCATGTTTGTCACACTGTAATGTTTCAGATCATCAAACAAATTTAAATATTAGTCAACGATAACACAAGTAAACACATCATGCAGTTTTTAAATGAAGGTTTTTATTATTAAGGGAAAACAAAATCCAAAACTATATAGCCCTGTGTGAACAAGTGTTTGCCCCCCTGTCAAAACACTGGTTTATCGCACCTGAGTTCAATTTCTCTAGCCACACCCAGGCCTGATTACTGCCACACCTGTTCGCAATCAAGAAATCACTTAAATAGGACCTGCCTGACAAAGTGAAGTAGACCAAAAGATCCTCAAAAGCTAGACATCATGCCGAGATCCAAAGAAATTCAAAACCAAATGAGAAAGAGAATAATTGAGCTCTATCAGTTTGGAAAAGGTTATAAAGCCATTTCTAAAGCTTTGGGACTGCAGCGAACCACAGTGAGAGCCATTATCCACAAATGGCGAAAACATGGAACAGTGGAGAACCTTCCCAGGAGTGGCCGGCCGACCAAAATTACCCCAAGAGCGCAGCGACAACTCATCCAAGAGGTCACAAAAGACCCCACAACAACATCCAAAGAACTGCAGGCCTCACTTGCCTCAGTTAAGGTGAGTGTTCATGACTCCACCATAAGAAAGAGACTGGGCAAAAATGGTTTGCATGGCAGAGTTCCAAGACGAAAACCACTGCTGAGCAAAAAGAACATAAAGGCTCGTCTCAGTTTTGCCAGAAAACATCTTGATGATCCCCAAGACTTTTGGAATAATACTCTGTGGACAGACGAGACAAAAGTTGAACTTTTTGGAAGGTGTGTGTCCCATTATGTGTGGCGTAAAAGTAACACTGCATTTCAGAAAAAGAACATCATACCAACAGTAAAATATGGTGGTGGTAGTGTGATGGTCTGGGGCTGTTTTGCTGCTTCAGGCCCTGGAAGACATGCTGTGATAAGTGGAACCATGAATTCTGCTGTGTACCAAAATATCCTGGAGGAGAATGTCCGGCCATCCGTTTGACCTCAAGCTGAAGCGAACTTGGGTTCTGCAGCAGGACAATGATCCAAAGCACACCAGCAAGTCCACTTCTGAATGGCTAAAGAAAACCAAAATGAAGACTTTGGAGTGGCCTAGTCAAAGTCCTGACCTGAATCCAATTGAGATGCTGTGGCATGACCTTAAAAAGGCGGTTCATGCCCGAAAACCCTCCAATGTGGCTGACTTACAACCATTCTGCCAAGATGAGTGGGCCAAAATTCCTCCACAGCGCTGTGGAAGACTCATGGCAAGTTATCGAAAACGCTTGATTGCAGTTGTTGCTGCTAAGGGTGGCCCAACCAGTTATTAGGTTTAGGGGGCAAACACTTGTTCACACAGGGCTTTGTAGTTTTGGATTTTGTTTTCCCTTAATAATAAAAACCTTCATTTAAAAACTGCATGATGTGTTTACTTGTGTTATCTTTGACTAATATATAAATTTGTTTGACAATCTGAAACATTACAGTGTGACAAACATGCAAAAAGATAAGAAATCAGTAAGGGGGCAAACACTTTTTCACACCACTGTATATTTAATTATAGTCATCGTCACATGACCAGCATTTTTGTTGCGTCTCGTCTCGATTTCGTCACGCGATAAAGGTTCGTTGACGACGTCATCTAGTCATAATTTTCGTTGACGAAAGCAACACTACCTGGTACAGCACCCGTTGAAAGGTGTCTGCAGAGGCAAGGACTCTGTGACCTTCCTATGAGGCTTCTGAGTCTCTGTGTAAAGGATGTGGCCCCATTTTGGTCTTTGCTCAAACCGCTGTTTGCTGAACAGGCTGTGATCAGCTGAGGCAGGATGTGAGCGTCTGGTTCAGAAAGAGGAAGTGGCCCAGAAACAGGCCAGTCGGTCTGAAGAAGACCTTTAGTCCAGGGCTGCTTTTATCAAACTGTTACACTGTTATTAGTCAGACCTTTTGAGGCATTAAAGCCTCTTTACATGTGTCTCTGGGTCCGAAGCAACGTGTCTGAGCAAAGGTTTTCAGTTTACTGGGAGAAGACAAACCGAGGATGTTCCTGTAACACAGGCCGACGACAGCATTGTGTTGTTTCATAGTTTTCTGGCAGTGAATCGGTGTCGATTAGTTGCTGTGTAGCAGTTATGCAAACTAACAACAGTCTAGATAAAAGGCAGAGACCTGGCTGAAACTGAAGTGAAGAGGGAGCTGCTGTAACAGCAGGTCACATGACCCAGTGTCAGTTCCAGTCACAGCAGTCTGACACCATGAGGTGCAGGATGTGACTGATGTCTGGTCGCTGTCTGTCGCCACAGGGGAGCTCCGTTTCTGGTGATGTGTGTAAACCGCTCTCTTCCTCTCTCAGCTGATTAAAATCAACTGTTTTCATGTGACCTCCAGGCCACCATCTGTCTGAGTGTCTTCAGTGTCAGCTCTGAACTGTCAGCTGGTCTGAGATCAGGAGGGCAGACGTCGTTGCCCTCAGCTGTCACGCTTCCTGTTTTTCTTTTACTTTCTGTGTTTTGGTTGGTATGGTTTCACGACAAAGCTCCAGTTCCTGGTCAGTATTTTTGTCTTTGTCTCTGGGGTCACTTCTATTTCATTGTCCAGTCTCATGAACTCTTTCTCTGTGAAACTTCCTCTAACTTTTTTTTTCTGAGCTGATCAAAAGGCTGCTCTTTATTTCCCAGTTAAACTGATGGCAGACACAGAGGCTGGGTTGTCTACCTTTGTGAGGACATGTTGTCCCGTCCTCACTCCTTCAAAGGGCAGTTTGAGGGTTCAGACCTGGCTTCTGGGGTTCAGGTTAGAACCAGGTTTGGGTCAGGGCTAGGGTGAGGGGATGCCTTAAAGGTTGAGGTGATTCGCTGTGTTGTGGTCTCACAGATTTCCTGTCCGCCGTCCTCACACGTGGACTCAGTCTGCTGCTTGTGAGGTTTAAACAGAGTCAGGAACCTGAGATGAAGCTGTGTCCGAGTGCTCTTTTCTCTCTGCGTGGTCCAGGTACAGACCTGGGAGTGTTCGACTGGGTTTCAGACACAAGACATGCAGATGCTGGTTTTAGACATTTAAAGATTAAAAGGAGTGTTCACTCAGAGATTTAGCTTCTTTGGATAAAGGCTCATTTTCATACATGCACCCTCATTTTCTGAACATTTTAGTCCTTTTTGAAATGTGGCAGTTTTTACGAGGACATCTGGTGCATTACAGATCGGCTGTGCCCTGAAGTCTTCCTGTTAGCAGCGAACAAGCTGAAGGACTGACGAGAGGCTCAGGAGCACTGTTGCTTCGCAGCACAGATATTTGCCAGTGCAGATTAGTTGTGTATCAGTGGAGACGAGCTTGGTTCAGGATGTGATGGGTTTAGTTCCTGGATGTCTGAAGAACCGTACTGCGTGTTCCTCAATTGAGCTCCTGACTCTATTTATTATTTTTGGGTATGTGTGTAGACAAATGTAAAGAAAGTTTAAGCCAGTAAAATCCTTGACTTGACTGCTGTGACACGTGGATCAGGATCTGTTCAGCCACGTGGCTCCTACAGCGTCAGAGCAGAGCCAGGTCACGAACAGAGCTGCTGGTCAGGGATCAGCTTCTGAGGAGAGTGGTTTCTCTGCAGCCTGATTATGACCACACCTGCAGGAACAAGTGGAGGTTCGTCCAGACTGTCCTCCCTCAGCTGATGTGAATGTTTCTGTCCTTGGGCTGTGAAGGTGAATTCCTCTGTGTGAAGCATGAAGCTACATGTCTGGTGTGTCGCCGGCCTCCCGCATTCCTTCTTTATCATGTGCTGAAATGTGCTGGACATGCTCCAGACGTTTTCTCCTGCAGGACCAGAACAGACTGAAAATAGAAACAGAGTTTAACCCTGTGTTTGACCAGGAAACGCCCAGTGGAGCCCAGGTGGACTTGGCTTTCCCTGTTTTAGGGAATGTAACTGTAGGGCCTTTGATCAGATCTGATCCAGACTGCCCCTGGGCAGAACACCAGCTCTGGGAATGAGCACACGAGGACAAAAGTCCTGTTGTGTCACAGGAAGTATGTAAAAAACAACATAAATATCAGAAGCAGCAGTGAAGCACAGTGATGAATGTTGAGACTGAATGATGTTTCTACCATCAGCCTGCCGCCCCTCGGGTCTGCTGGCCATAGCCTTTCTACACTGGGTTGAATGTGAGCGTCTGAACGGAGGCAGTTCAAGATCTTAATGACAATATTCAGAGCAGAGGAAACTAATGAAGAGGAGGAAACGGGAGGAGCCAGAGGTCACTGTGTAAGTGAGCCTCTCACTGAGTTTCATTGAGCTAATCGGTTTGTATTGGTCTCCTCCTCCCACAGTCTCAGGCTAGGGGTCAAAGGTCGGGTGTGTGTCAATATGAAAAGGTTTGTTGTTGTGGTCTTCAGGGACATTTTTATGTGTTTGTGAGAGTTTGTGTGCAGATAAAAACCAGCAGTTGGTGTTAAAGGCTCAGTTAAAGTCAGTTCAGTTGTTTCATTGGAAACAGCCAGAAACACTCTTTAATTCCAGCTTTACAAGCCTCAGTGTGTGCATGTGCGTGCGTGCCTGTGTGTGTGTGTGTGTGTGTGTGTGTGTGTGTGCGCGCGCTGCTTCCTGTGCTGTATTTGGACCACACCCAGTGTTTAGTCACAGCTTACTGCTTTCACGCTGCTGACGTCTTAGAGCCTCGGTTCCCATGCTGCTCAGTGAAACAGCCGCTCGGTGCTGTTTCTCTCTCTCTCTGTGACGACCGACTGACACTGACATTTTTACAACCTGAGGACATTTATAAGAATGTGAGGACTTTCTGGGACAAGCAGGACACTTTGGAACAACTTTAGAAAGCAACCAGCTTTTTAAAA
Organism: Monopterus albus; assembly: GCF_001952655.1. Lineage (NCBI taxonomy): Eukaryota > Metazoa > Chordata > Actinopteri > Synbranchiformes > Synbranchidae > Monopterus > Monopterus albus. Next base: position 1,502,983 of record NW_018128140.1, read on the forward strand.
CATTTGTGGACAGATGGGTCAGTGACAGGAGATTAAGACTTTTTTTGGAAAGTAACAAGTAAGTGAACATAACTTTGGATTTCATTAGTATTTATATATGTTTTAGAGATCAACACTTTTAGAAACAGAGGACATTTTTGAACGTTGTTAGGAAGTGACCCACATCAAGTGGACTTGTTTGGACGCTGTGAAAGCAAAGACATCTGTCAGACAGTGAGGTTACATCTGAGCTTACACAGTTTGGACATAGTTTTTGAAAAGTGGCCTCCTTTTAAGAAAATGGGGGCTGATGGAAAGTTTAGGAATCGCTCACTGATCTTTGCTCATGCAGGAAAGCAGTTTTAATAAAATAACCTGGTCTTTGTCACATTAAAATATTCATTTGTGGGAGACCTCAGAAACACGCCCAGCCTGATTACAAAACATAGACTTACACAAGCAGGCACCGGTTTCTCAGGCGGTGAATCACGTGCAGCTCCTTCAATCAAAGGATATACTGGGCTCCTGCTGGGGAACAGGCAGACACAGAATGTGGCCATAAGTTCAATCTGAAGAGCACAAATGCCTGAAAACAGCTTAAATAACATGTACAAATGAAATTAAAGTCAGGTAGAGAATGTAAAGGCGAGTTTGTAACTTCTTCCCTTTGTGTCTCCACAGAACCAACCAGCAGTGCTGAAGTTGTCGGCATTTGGATGTAAAAACACTAATTTCAGATTTTAAAAAAATTATTTTTCATCTGGCTGCAGAAACTTCCTTGGATTTTGGATTTGTTTCATTCTGGGGTGAAGTGACTGTTTTTTTTCTCTGGTTTTACGCCTGAGGATCCAGGTAGTTCACTTTTCGACCCACTCCTCTCAGTACTCGCTGACATTCAGTCTGCCCGGCCTGATCCCTCGTGGAGCCATTCGTCGGACAGTATTCAGTCTGAGCTGGGGTATTTTGGGTCTTGGTCCTGTGTGTCAGTGCTGGTTCTGTTGTTTTGCCTGAATGCCCCAGGATTACCCACAGGCTGCAGTTCCTCATTTGGCCTGCAGGGCAGCAGAGAGCAGTGGCCAGCAGCTGGACAGGCGGCGAGTTGGCATGAGTGACTTCTGGCACAAGATGGGCTGCTGCGTGGTGGCCAAGCCCCCGCCGGTGAGACACACACACAGCTTCATGGGTCTTAAATACATTGTTGTTGTTACTCCTGTAATTTCGCATTAACTTCAGTGGTGTGTTTCTGGGGACATACTGAGGAGGCCCCGTGTTACTGCCTGTGGTGTATTAGCTCCGTTTTGTACTTTGTCCCATCAATTTGTCTTGATGCCATGTTGAACATTCGCCACGTGTGGGAAAACCTTAGGAAAACGCTGATATCAGGAGCTTTGGGTATCAAGGCGCTGGAGTCGCAGTGGACATCAGAGAAACACACGGCTGTTAGAAGCCACTGGGTGACACCTGCCGTCACACGGTGCTGCTGTGTGTTAACATGGAGCATCACCAGGCCCCAGCACAACCCACCGTGCACCGACTCCTGCAGCACCGGCACCGCTAATGTGCCTCTGCAGAGGGTCTGGGTCTACAGCGGCAGCAAACACAGAGGTGCTGCCGACTTCACGCACTTAAAAACAAGAGTTACCTGCAGAGTAATTTATTCATATCCAACTGATTTGTCTAAGAACGGTATTAAAGTTTAACTTGATGAAACCAGTTTGATTTAAACCATGAAATATGTTTGTTAGATCAGCACACACTGTCCTGTTTCACTTCACAGGACACCAGCTTTACTTCCTGCAGACTTGCACAAACCTTAAACCAAGTGTTCATCCTAAAATGTCATGTTACGTTAAAGGGATTTGTTTGCTGTCCCCTAAAGGAAGTCGAGACCCCAGAAGATGATTAGTACCAGGCAGGCTCAGGAGTAAACAGGTGTCAGAACTTCCTGTTTCGCTGTGAACCCTGACCTGCTGCAGAGCGACACTCTCTTCCCTTTCTGCTTCTGTCTTGGTTCCTTTTCCACACGTCATTTGACAGATGACGGTCCCTCCCAGTGACACATGTGGTCTGTCTGGGTCCCGAGCATTCTGATCTGATCCACAGTTTGTTTGCTGGACAGTGATAAGTCACTGTTTTATGGCGTGACAACAAGTAACGAGCAGCAAGAGTGAGACCTAGTGCAGTAACAACAACAAGGGCCCCGAGGTTAAGGTATGATGGTTGGTTTTAGTTCAAAATACATGTTGTCCTTGTGAAACGGCAACGTGAGGCAGAATACAAACACACAAAGTTTATTCACATGTATAAAAACTAAAATTAATACAGCATGTAGGAGCATAACAGGGTTAATGGTAGAGACGGCCACAGAGTTGGCCACTTGTCATCACACAGACTTGTGAAAACTGGCTAGAGGCACTGGAAGTCTGGCTTAGAGGAGAGTGTTCAGCGCCCTCTGTAATCCAGCCACCACTCATCGCTGTAACGTGTGTGATGACCTGAGCTCCACCAGCAAGGGAGCTCACGCCTGGCAGATGTGAGAGAGCAGCCAGGTCAATGGCCTGTGCTATTTCGTAGACTTGAGGAGGGGAAGTCCTGCCCCGCTGCGCTTCTCCCTCCCTCCTTCCTCTGTCCGTATTTTTAAGTTTTCTGTTTGTTCTATTGTGGCACCATGACAATGCTCTGCTGCTAAACACACAGTGACACAGTGAAGCCAGCAGTGACCTCACTGTCAGAGAAGCTTCCTTTGTAAAGCTCGACTGTAGGACACGGCAGGCTCCGCCTCCAACGCTGCCATACATGGGGAGTAAATGCAGTGCTGTAACCCCACCCTCCTCTCTCAGCCATGGTGGGGGTCTGAGTGTGCTGAGTAGGCACAGGATTGAGAACAACCGGAGAAGCTGTGGCCGGCGGTGACCGTTCCCGGTCTCACTCTGGCTGCTCATTGCTTGTTGAAGCCAGCGTTTCCCAGGTCACCTGAACACTGTAATGCAGCTGCAGCATCTTCAGCCCCTGGTGTATTGCATCACAGCTTGCTTTGTTCATTTAGTGTCAGTGGAACCAAGACTTTGGACAAACGGTTTCCTGGGTGGAGCTGAGCTGAGAAAGCAGCAGTCACCGTGAACAGATCCCAACATGTACCCCCTGTGAGGTCTGACTCTCAGGTCCTGACACATCATTGTTTGTGTTGGATCTGTGTCATTGTTCCTCTGCCTCTTATTTTGAAATTCTAGCCTGTTCCTCTGCTTTGTTGCTGGTGACTCACTGACTGGTGATGATGATGATGAAGATCTGCTGTTTACTGGCTCAACACAGTCGTTGCCTGGAGAGTTGTTGTTCTCATATTTGCTCAGTGAGTGAGCAGCAGGCAGGCTGGCAGTGTTACGTAATGAAACTGCTCTGAGATCAGTCCCAGCTGCTGCCAGTGAAACCCTGGAATACCAGGGAGTTTTCAGGCAGGTGCTAGGTCTCAGACAGGGAGAAGCCAGCGCGTGAAGCTGTGGTAGGTGATTTTCAGACTGGAAGACACAAACCAACCAATCTGGGGTCGTGGGCCTCACACTTTATTAAACCGACCACATTCAAGTCAGGTTTCTGTTCCTGGTTACAGCCCAGAATCACACACTGAGCTCAAGGTGCTTCACGATGGCACAGTACATGAAACCTGGTAGATGCCATGAGTAGAGGACAGTTTACCAGGATCAAGTCAGAGAGTGGAGAACTGGACCTGAGGTTCAACATGTTTGGCTGAAATTGCCTTGTCTGATGTTTTTATTCGGGATTCTTGTGATCCAACAGAGCAACTCGCACATCCCGACTGTGTTTGGCTCTTCTTACATAAGAGCTCTGAATAATCCCCAGGAACATAATCCTCTTAAATCAGATGTAAATGGTTGTGTTTGTGGCTGAGATGTGTTTTGGATCAGGACATGTGTCCACACATGAAGATTAACTGGACTCTGGGAGCAGAATGGGGTTTTAATGAGGCGTTCACTGGCTGTTTGCCAGAGCTCAGCGTGTTCCTGATGGTAGCACAGAGAGCTGGAGCCGCCACAGTGGAGGACGAGGTGTGTTCATGTCGGTGTGTTCGTATGTTTTTACCCCTGATGTACTAACATGTATAGTCCATTTTCCCTCTTAATTTTAATTCTCCTTTATGTTTACAAAGGATTATATTAAACACAGTGTTAACTGTTACGTTACTAACATAACAGTTGAAGTGGTGTTTTTTCTTTTAATCTGAATCCTGGGAGAACGACAACGCCCTGACACGGTCCATTCACAGTGCAACACTCGGAGTGGACTCAGTAACTAGCAGCAGTTTAAATGGATATTAAAAAAAACTGGAGGATGAGGAGTTGTCATCACTGTACTGCCTTCATGTTTGCTTCTCTCTTTTTCTGTGTTAAACTCGGGTTCAGCTGAACGTGATGGAAATAGTGATGTGAGTGTGAGAGTACGTGGATGTGCAGAGATGCACTGAAACACAGACTTCACATTATTCTTTGCTGCTCACTGCGTTTTCTGTTTCACCTGTTCATTTACTCACCTGTGTGTGTTGTGTGTAGAAGAAGAGGAGGAGGAGGATCGATCGCAGTATGATCGGAGAGCCGACAAACTTTGTCCACCTCACGCACATTGGATCTGGAGAGATGGCTGAGGGACTGCAGCCGGTGAGACACCGCACTTGTCTGATCACCTGTGTGTTCACCTGTTCACCTACTTCTATTACTATTCTGGGGACATTTGGTGCTTTTATGCGACAGCTGACAGGAAATGCAGCAGAGGTGCCTGAGCGGTCTGAACCAGGATCAGGATCTCTAGTCTGTGCCTCAGTGGAAACCTGAAACACAGCAGAGGGACTGAAGTCAAAGACCCAGATCTCTGTGTCTCACACAGTCACAGCCTCAGGTCTGACAGAGTCAGAACAAAACCAGCTGAAAGTCTGACAGACCAGACCTCAGTTCAACACTGGGTGTGTGTGTGTGTGTGTGTGTGTGTGTGTCAGACAGGAAGTGCTGCACTTCATCCTTTCTGTTTTTATTTTAGTTTCACTGCATCTCGTCTGTTAAAGTCTGAATCTACGGAGCTCAGCTGCAGCTGGCCACACACACGCACACACACACGTTTACACAAATAAAATATAGGCTAAAGCAAAATTTAAAGTAAAACATACAACCAGCTGATGTTAAGTGGTCTGACGTCGTCTGTGTGGGTGATTGGCTGAGTCAGCAGGTGGTCTTCATCACCGACTCTGTTTTCTCATGATGAACACAGTCTACATGTACCAGTAACACACACACACTGCCTGACGTGGCTCCACACACCCACAGGCTGCATACAGTGTGTACAGAATTAAATACAGATACAATAAAACATTCCACACTGAGTCAAATGTTAACAGTAATACAACATGTACCATCAGACTCACTATTATCATACAGATATTTAAAAATATAAGTACACAGATAGTCAGTCAGTGTGGGTGGAGGTTCTCTGGTACTTTGTTTAGATGATGTCCTGCATAGAGGAGGCAGATAATAAATAAAAACTAATTAAAACTAGTTTTAAGAATGTGGAAAGGTCAAGGCAAATGAAAGGTGGTGGCTGTTTTCCTGAGTGTGACTGTGCTGTTTCCTTGACAGGCAAACACTGATTATTCTCTGTTTGTCGTTTATAGTCGGGCTCAGTCCAGGAGCAGATGAAGTCTAAAGCCCTGAGTGTGAACGGCAGGAACAGCCTGTTATAGCTGGTAAACACTTGGACCTCTTGAACACTCGCCTCTATCACTGCCGTAGACGGCTGCTCACGCACAGAAACCTTTAACACATTCGCTCTGTGTATGTCTGTTATTTCTCAGGGCCCAGACCAGCTGACAGACTCTGAGCCCCCGACCAGTATCCCACCACCAGCCAGCAGCTTCCACTCCCCTCATGGCCTGCTGAAGTGTCTTTGAGCAAAGCACTGCCCCTCTTCCAGCTGCAGTGGGCGCCATCCTGACCTAAACAACTGCCCGACAAACACAAAGCCCCCTGGAGGATTGTTACTTATTTAAACGGTGAAAGGAAGTGACAGGAGAAATTAAAGATGTTTTTACTCACCAAGACTGAAGCTTCGTCTCCACCGTTAAAAAGCATCCAAGAACAAGTGAAGAAGGTGATTCTTGTTAAGCTGAGGGAGGTTCTTCAAAATCTTTTTCTCTGGTTCAATAAACCACCAGCTCTGCATTGACCCTTAAAACAAAGACAGAGGAAAGAACTACATCTCCCAGCATGCCTTTGAAACCTTCCTCTGCTTCTGGACTTCACTAGTTCAACTGCCAACATCATGGAAGATGTTTATCATTGAATTTAAGATGAATATAAACAGTTTAGATCACAGGGAAAAGTGTCGACGTTCTCATGTTCATGTGAAGACGTGAAGAGGCGTCACTGTCAGTATTAAACTAAAGTGATAGATCACTGGACTCCATTTCACACCATCTGCTTCTGTTCAGGATTTCTGCTGAATGACACAAAGTCTGTAATTAAGAAAAAAAAACTGCCTCCAAAGTGTTGTTAAAAAAGACATTTCCCAGTTTGTTGGACAAATAATTTTTATTAAAAGTTATTTTTTAGAGACATTAGGCTCCAATGTTACTACATTCCCCACAATGCTTCATTTCAACCTCATGTTGGTGGAAAGCTGCTCTGCAGTGTTTACTCAGTGGACTTCATTTCTCAAGATGCTTCACTGCTCTACTCTTGATTTCAGCTTCTAAAGGATTTTTTCACTTTTGTTTTGTTTCCCGGGCCCCAGACTGTTTTCATTGGTCTCATGGTTTCAGTGATGACATCACTGGACTTCAACTCCCACAATGCTCTGCTCAGCCCTAGCGCTGGTGCTGAATGACTAAAGACTCTCAGTTTAGGAGATGGGAAAGTCCCACAAACCTCTGCTACACTGAACCAGGTGTGTGTGTGTCATGGGTTTAGTGACCCACCTCGCTGAACTCAGAGAGAGAAAAGGACACAGTTTAAAACCTCCATTAGATAACAAGTCGGGTTTACACATAAGTTCTGTGCTTGTTCCTCCTCTGATCATGTGACCACTTAGACTGAGGACTGGGATACCAAATGGATGTTCAGTCTGATGTTCGGGGTCCCTAAGACGGAAGCATTTTCATTTTGGGTTCCACATTCAGACATCGTCAGAACTTTAAAACATTTCATGCTGCGTCTGGTGGGAAAATCAAGTATTGAGTGTTTTACTGCGTTTGTTTTAGTATTTTAACAAATTTAAACAGACTGGTTTCAGTGATTTCTCCTGATGTCACTACTCCTGTTGTTTTTTTCTATCTTCCTGATTGACTGAAGTGGGGATGCACACTAGTGAAGCCAGCAGGCAGATTTCTGCTGGGCCTCGCCTTCGGGACAGGGTTCGTGTTCAGGTTGATGTTGAAGTTGATTTGTGGATAGAGTTGATTTGTAAGACTCAGATTAAATGTTTAATATATTCTTGATAAAAACGAATTAAGAAATACAGCAACAATAGCTTTATGAGCTACCAACAGACATGTTGTGAGGTCTGAGGTTCCTCCAGACCTGAGTGGGCGTTCTCTAGCTGCCGTCTGGGCACAAAGTATTTAAAACAAGTCACATAGTTTTATGTTTTACAGATTTTATGTAACTTTTGTCCCTGTGACATTGTGCTCTGAGTGTTTCAGTCTTCATGTATCAGATTCTGGTGGACATGCTACAGTTTCATTCATCTAAAATGCATTTGCCTGAAAGAGTCACAGTTTTAGATAATTAGTCCAAAAATATCAAAATCAGCCTCAAATAAAAGCCAAACATGTAAAGTTCTCATTTAAAAACTCACTTCGATGCCATTGAACTGGTCAGAAGAGCTGCTGGATGCCAGCGGCAGCTTTGGCTCTGCACCAGACCTCTGCTGAAGAAACTCCACATCTCACCCAGACCGGACTCTTCATCAGGGTTGGGGTTAGAGGCTACAGCAGTTTGTGCCTCTGGATGTTTGTCTCAGTGAGAAATATGATACAGTCGGGTGAAACGGATCGATCAGGCTGATCTGTTGCTTTTTATCAGCACAGTTCATCACTGTAAATGTGATGCCAAAAGTTGCTCCATGTGTTAAATGAGAATAAATCAAATCTTAAACCAAAACCTGGAATCAAGCCAAACACGAAAGAAGAAGAAGAAGAAGGGCTAATGTGGTGATGTTTGCAAACACTCGGGCTGAGCTGTGTGTGCACGTGGGGGAAATCTCTCCAAGGCCGTTTCCCCACACAGCTGTTGTCTGTATCACCGTGCGCCGTCGCCATGGAAACCGCTGAGTCACGGTGTTCCCCTCACCGCAGTGACTGGCCACTTCCTCCCTGTGAGGCCAAAATGTCTCTGAGGACAGCAGCGTGGTGCGTTCACTGGACTCCTCAGAGCGTGGGAGCTCTGACACTTCTCCCTCACCTCCTCTTTCTAAAACATTCAATCCTCCTCGGTCAACAAACCTCATGTGCCAGAGCTTATTACTCTGACTGGGAGCTGCCTGACCTTTAATTAGCACCCGACTGGACTGCTGAGTTCACCTCATGTGACTCCCAGTCAAAGAGCTGAATCAGCTGCTAGTGTAAACAACAATGACAGGTGATAAACACCTTGTGACAGAACCGAGTCAGTGTTTTACATCAGTGTGTTAGATCGACACACGGCTCCTCTGACCTGAGGCAGGTTTTAGTGGAGTCAGCTGGTCTGTTTGGATCGCTTATGTACACAGCTCCAGTATAAACGGTAAACTAAGGGAAGAGTAATTTGTTAAAGGCTAAACTCAAAAGTCTAAGTTTACAATCATGAAGACACACAGGTTTATAACCAGTGCAACAGAAATGTGCCTTTTCAAAGCAGCAGAATCACAGGTGAAACAAACGAGCTCAGTTCCCTTGGGTGTCCCTGTAAACACACTGTACCTGGGCTGGAACGCAGCTGTTGTTAGTGTGCTACTCACAGCTGTGACATGCCAACACATCTGCTGTGTAAACAGTCAGCCGCCGCTTGGCTGTGATGGTCGCCTGCAGGTCTGGGTCATGTGCAGCACCGTCACACACATCAAACCCAGATGATACTTTAAATCAGCCAGAGGTGTGAGGGTTGGATGTTTTCAGAAGCCACGGGTTCTGTGGCACAGTCGCTTTCTCCAAATTCCAGAGTCTGACTCCCGTTTATCACAGCCATGGCTCCTCTCTGCCTCTCCCTCCTCACCCCCTCCACCTGGGGCTTCCCTCCTGCCAGCTAACAGTCCAACAACACTGGAAAACACTTTGCCCTCAATCTCGCCTTCAGGCACAAACAACACCAGACCTGAATCTGAAGCTGTGTTGGCCCTGACAAAGTCATGTTTTCTTATCATCAAATTATTTTTATGCTTTTTTTGTTAAAGATTCTGACTTTTCAGAGTTTGTTTATTATTAGTATTGTATGAATGCTTCTGTAAGAGCTTTGATCACTAAATGTTTCTGACTTTTGGCACCGTGAACTTTGCAACTGTCCAAACCTGCACGAGTTAATGAAAGAGGTTGACTGAGAGCTTGTAGTTTTTACTTTCTTTTGCTCTTACAGCAGCTGTTTACATGATCACTAACAACCTACTGAGGGTTAAATAAACTATAATCTGATGTGAACCGATCGGCATCCTCCACGACTGACATTTGTTGAGCCGCAGTTCCTCTGATGTCCACTGATGTCAGTAGGTTCGGCACACAGTCGATAATTTAACTAGTTTTGGTTTCACATATCACTTGCGGAGGGGGCTGTGGCTTTTGGTTCCGAGACCTGTGAGAATGAAAATAACCAGCATAAACAAGGTGACACGAGATAACTAGAACAGAAGTCACCATGTTTTATGAGCAAGACAAGATAAAGTCGAAAGCAAACAAGATAATTTGTACAAATCCAGTAAGTTGTGTGAACAAGAGATAAATTCATCAAGTAAACAAGAATAGCAACATGTGCAAACATATGGATTTAGTGTGAACAAGACACTGACTTGACAGAAAGACAATCGATTTTAAAAGACAAACAGATCATCTTTCAGTCCTGGAGGAGTCTGTAGTTATTTCTGTGTCTGAGTTCGTAGAATAAAGGATCATCTAGTTCCACATTTCCCCCAAACACTGATATTTTAAACCACATTCATGAGTTTGGAGGAAACGTTTGGGGGTTCGAGGATGTTGTCATGACAACATCAGAGGTTTTATGGCTTTTCAGTCATAAAACATTTTTCACTTAACCTTGACATTTCTGTCCTATCCAGATGCTCCTCTCACGTCCACCAAGACGCTCTGATGAAGGGACGTGTGGTTTCTGGGGCCGATGACCGTTCTGTATCTTCTGTTGGCTTTATGTAACGTCCTTCTCTGCAGAAACACAAAGACTTTGTTATGTAACATGTCTCATGAGGCTGAATAAATCTGCTTTTTTCTCTTAGTTGTGTCTGTGTTCAGTTCAGTTCTGACTGTTGAAGAATGTGAACGTTCACAGCGGTGGCTCGTCAGCACCGCAGCCAGAGAGCGAAGTGGCTATAAATGGTCATTCTACAAGAAAATATCACTGGCAAAGAGTAAAATCTGTGTTTTTGACAGTGGGGTGAAATCATTTCAAACATAATATATGTCATAATATGACAGATGAAGTGTTTCGCTCATGTTTTCATACAGAGTTTATCATGTTTGCTTTTGTGTGTTAATGGAAAAAAGTAGATTTAAAGATCAAAACATTCCCACTGAAGGAACAAGAGCATACAGAGCGTCTAATGACTAATAACCATGAGGCTGCATGGATTTTACATGGCTACTGCTGCTGCGGGGACCGGTCTGAGTTTTAGACCATCGTGAGGTCTGATCCTCACTCTGTCAAAGGGCTGTTTGAGGGCTCAGACCTGGTTTTAGGCTTCGGGTTAGCACCAGGTTGAGATCGGGGTCGGGGTCAGGAGCTGAGGTCTTCAAGAATAAAGTCAGTGTTTCAGTGGAGCGTGAAGGATGAGTCCTGACCATGAAAACAGCAGCACTGTGGCAGGGAGGGTCCTCACAAAGATAGAAGGGCCTATGTGTGTGTGTGTTGCCATGGAAACTCCAGTCCAGCTCTGAGGACGAGGAAATAACACAAATGGAAAAACTGAAGATGTGGTGGCTGCTGGTCACATGTTCATGTGTATGTGTGTGTGTTCCTCAGACCTCACAGTGTAACATGATCCTGGAAAATGAGTTCATGGGGTAAAACTGTGGTTCCGGTCCCTTAGATGAGTCACCAGCCGACTGGTTTCCTCACAGAACAACATGCTAACATGCTACCAGGGTGAGGACACACACAGCCGTCATAAACCAGCTGTAGGTTCCTGTGAGACAGGAGTCAGAGTCCAGTTTAGGGCCTGCTTTCGATAAAATGTCATTAGTGAATGTTAATATGAACTCGGTGCAGACTGGAGCTGTAAACTGGTTTTCTGGGGGTCCAAGGTGTCTGCCAGGGATCTGAGATACCCCCCACCCTGTGTTCCACACACTGACCAGCAGCAGTGTAACACACTGACTGCACATTTAGTGGATTCACTGTGACGTGTTTAAACGAGTGAACAGGTCGCAGGCAGATGTTCAGAGACTCCATGTCACTTTGCTGTGTGGCAGCTTGGTGCTGCTGTGGCTCCTATGGCTGGCTGTACCTGTGAGGTGGGAGGGACCAAGGTCACACCTACACTCTCAGACCGTGCTGCCTTCAGCTTGCTTTTGTTTCACATCTTTTACGTGCTCATACACTTGTGCTCTTCCTGTGGCCACACCCGATGTCAGTTTTTCTCTCTAGTTAATAACCTATAAACTGTGAACCATCTGTGCTTGGACTCTCTCTCCTGTTGCAAACCTTGCTCAAGTCTGTAACAGCTGTCTGTAGGTTTAAACTACTGAAACACCATCTTCTTTCCCTCCCTGACTTCACTTACCACTTTTAAAATGGCAGCAAACCCATAAACATTAAAACAAGGTCATCACAGCAGGTTCAGTAACAACAGGTCAGTCAGAGCCCAGCCAGACAATAACTGAAGGGGAACTGAGCCTGACTCTGTTGGACTAACATACACACACATGCACGCATGCACACTCTGATCTGGGTTCCTGTTTGTTGAGGTTTCTCAGCAGTGACCTCACTTCCTTCCTGTCAGCCTCCATTTCCTGACAGGCTGCTGTCTGCAACAGGCCACTCACACACGTTTTCCTGTTCTTTATAAATGACCACAGTGTTCTCTGTCTCAAACTGTCTCTCTTTCTCTTTCATACACACACACACACACACACACACACACACACACCACATAGAAATGTTCACAGGTGCATCGCCCACAGTTGAGGTTTTAGACAGAGGTACTGAGAAGGTCCAGGTTCAGGTATCCTAGCTTAGCAGGGGAGACCGTTAGCTGTTGTAGCCACATACAACTGATGTATAGGAATCTATTGAAACCTGTCGAGCTGTGGAATGGTGGTGGAGTCAAACCATTTCACAGACGTCTCTTGGTCTGAAGGAGAAAAGCCTCTGGGCTGCAGAGCGCGCTCTGCTGCAGTACTACAGTCGACCACTAGGATGAACTGGCAGCAGGTCTGTGTTTACAAGCTGACTTTCACATGTTCCTGTGTGAACAGGACTGTACCTGGCACCGCAGGGACCTGTCAGCGCCTCCCCGCCTCCCTGTTTGGCCCAGTCTGTTGCCTGCTTCTGTCAGAGGTCACAGTCTACATGGCTGCTGCAGGTCAAACCAGGTCGATAAGGAAACTGTCCTGAAACACATCAACTCTATCCTTGTCTAAGAACTGTTTGAGTTTTCAAATTAAAGACATTAAACCTGAAGGAAAAGCTGGACAAACTGGATCAATGAAGGATTGACTCTGACACGAAGTCACATTCTTACTGACAGAAAACAGCTTCAGACACCAAATAATGAATCATCGTGATTTTATTCAGCACCAAAATATTTCCCTGACAAAGAAATCACCCGTTTTAAAGCAAGACACTAAACGCTACGGGGCTGATGTTCAGAAATACCGAGTGCAGAGTGAGCAGTGATAAAACACCTTCACCAAGCTTCCGCTGCAAACGTTGTGGCGTTTATTCAGCTTAAAATATTAAAAAGAACAAAGTTTAAAAGCAGAAAAGAGGCTTTGTGTAAAACTGAGTCGAGATACTGGAAGAGAAGTCTCATGTGTCCACACACAAAATCAGGTGTGTTTTCATATGAGACACAATAGGAAGGATGTGCAGAGTAAGGTGCACGTGAAAGCTTTGTTCAAGTTTTATGCTCCTCTGAACCCCAGACTTAAAAGCACAGTGTTTATTTGCCACCAGGCTTAGGGCTGAGACGCTGCATCGATCTTGTGCCAACATGAGACAGTTTGTGCTGGAAACGTGACGAATGGCCACAACAACATGACACATGTTGTGTGAACATGATAACACAAGATCTTCTAGGGCTGCTATCGTGCACACTGACTCTGTGGTTGTTACTCTGAGCTCTACCTCATGTTCTTTTCATTGGGAAGAAATGATCAAAATTCACTTTATAAAAATGTGGTACAAATGAATGGACATGTGGAATGTGAGCTGTACGTGGACGCTCGTTGGCGAGGTTCACTCTGAAATAGCAGGAACAGGAATTGTCTGTGTCTGAAGTTGGTGTTAACACTGTTTACAAGTGTCTGAACCTGTTGGAGGAAAAGCAGCAGCTGGTGTTTGGTCCACACAGACCTGCTCGCTGAGCTAGCCAGCACCGGCCCCTTAACACTGACAGAGGAAGAGGTTGGGGCTCCACCTGCTGGATGTGGAGCTGAGCAGGAGCTACCTGTGGACAAAGTATCCCCGCAGAGTTTCACCTAGACAGGTTCTGGTCATACCTGCAGGGAACAGAAACAAGGTCATGACATGAACTCCTGTGTTTACAGTGCTGCAGCTTCAGAGTGTCCAGCCCTCTTTACTCTCTGGACATGTTACTGTGATCCAGGTTTAATTTTTAATATACACAGCAATCTTTTTTGTCCATCAGTCAACACTGAGCCTTTGCTGTAGCTCTGTACTGTGCTCAGCTGCATCCTGTTGAGCTGAGTCTGGAACCCAACTGGAGTCCACCTGTGATGGTGTGAACGGGTCTGAATAGAGCCTGAAGCTGTTCAGGGACCTTCTGCTGAGTGCTGCTCACTCCTGACCAGGTTGCATTCATAGACAGTTTTCTGAAGTTTGTTTCCGCCTGTTTCTCTGCCACATGTTTCAGCAGCTGTCAGACTGCCAGAGCACACTGATGGAGGAGTGTGAACACTCCTTCTCTTGTGCACATTCACCAAATTAAATGCAAGACATGGTTAATACTGAATGACACCTAAACATGA
>NW_018128140.1:1517483-1518658 GCF_001952655.1 Monopterus albus
ACTGGAGCTGCGTGCTGAACTTAGAGCTGAGGAGGAGGAAGGCGAGGACAGGGGACGGACAGGAGGAAGAAGACAAAGAGGAGGAATTATGTGTAAACACCAGGAAGGTGGGCATTGGTGTACTTTGTTGTTTACAGGACCAGAGCGGTGAAGAGGAAGCCGACAGACCTGATGAAGGGTTTGATGATGGTGATCAGGGCCTTAATGTACCAGGTGGGATGAACCACGTAGAAACCCTTCAGGTTCTTCCTCAGCCTGCACAAACACACAGGTAAATACACCGCACTGGCTCTATTTCACAGTTCACTGTTTTAACAGCACCACCTGGTGGACACTGACCGGAACAACACATCTTACCATCTCAGTTATCACTGCTCATTATAAACGAATGCTGGTCCTCTGTGGAGCTAAGGTACAATGCTTAGACAAATTATTTTAAAACATTATAAAAATTATAAAAGATGGCGGACGGTGTGGAGCAGGGTGCTGCTGCTCTGAGCCTTAGTCGACCTCGAGTGAAACCGCAGGTCTATAAAACTGTAGATGGTATGCTGGTAGTGGAGGACGAGTTTCTTAACTTTCTTGTGGTTAAGATTAAGACAATGTGCCAGGACGAGCTTGTCCTACTTGCCTCGAATCACTTTGACACTCGATGTGTCAAAGGTGTTGTTTGAACTGTGTCCTAACACAAAGCAACGCTATGTGGCATTTAAGGGCAAGCAGAAAGATGTAAATAACATCAAAAGTTGCCTACAACTCTTAAATGAGTGTGGAGATGATATACCGCACTTTGTCTCTCACTTCCTTGATGAGTTGTCGCTGGTGACATTTAATAGCTTGGACGTTTCTACCCTTTTATGTAAGATGGAGCGTTTGCACAGTGAGATCTGTGCTCTCAGACAGGTCGTCAAGCTTCAGGCTGATGTTGGTGAGGAGTTCCGTGTTGTTACCTCAACCATCGATCGCAGAGTTGCTGTAGTGGAACGACATATGATGTCTGATGGAAGGGAGCAGCTGGGTACGGACATGCCTGGAGTGAGGATCCATGGCCTTGATGCACAAGCCGGCGCCGCGGACGTAGCCGGGGAGATTCCTGGAGTGCTGGATGTGTTGGCTGGCTCCCAGGCCTCTACGGGCTCTGAGCTTTCTAATGGTGATGTAATCCGGGAAGGTCA
>NW_018128140.1:1520299-1527747 GCF_001952655.1 Monopterus albus
GTCAGTGGAGATTAAGCTTTCAAAACACTGTAGTCCATTCACAGCTTACAGAACAGAACCTCAGAGGGAGTTGGGGACGATGAGGGAATTTTGTGTGTGTGTGTGCGCGCACGTGTGCCATTTTTAGACACAGTAAGAGCAGACGTAGCCTCCACAGGGGTGCAGTCCAGTGTCAGAGTAACTGGACCTCAGGGCATTATCCATAGCCTTTTTGTGGATTAAAATCAATTCTCTTTATGATGAGAAGCAGTAATTGCCTTAAACAGAAATACCCTGTCACATCAGCAGCCAGTCGGCAGTTTTCCATCAGACTCTATCAATTTCATGCCGGCTTTGCATTTGAAAATCAGTCATAAGTAATGTGTTTCTCACGATCCTCTTTTTAAAATGCTCATGTATATATGAATGTGTTTTGCCAGGGATGCACAGACCTTTTTTGCAATTCATTTTCAGTTTGGTGACTCATCTGTCATCTGTAAGTCTGTTCACAGCACTTTCTACCATCTTTAGTCCTCAGTTCCCTATTAGCTGTTGGAGTGTAGTTGGTATGAACTATGATCACGATTCACAAGCTATAAGGGATACCAAATAGTGCTCTTTTTGTTTATTGTTCTTGTTAACAGCTTGCATGCATTGCAGTCTGCCTCCTCAGTACCTTAATATAACAGCCAAGGTCTCATCAGACATACTGTTTCTAACCAGGCAGGACTTTCTATATAGCATAATGGTGAAAGAGTGCTCTCTGTGCAAGCTGGTGTGATGGATTAGTTGAACAGTCAAGAACATTCTTTATAGTCTCACAAACACTTTCATTTATTTTTGTTTGTTCAAAAGTCAGTAGTTTCACCATGTTCATAAATATTATTGTGTTATTTGAGGTTTGACACACTGTCCTTAATGTTTCTCCACCACTGCTTATCCTGTAGAGGGTTGCAGGTGAGGGTGGAGAAAAACCCAGCCTACACTGGGCAAGAGAACCCCGGACAGGTAGCCAGTCTATCACAGAGCTCTTTAATGCTTATTCGCTGGCTGTTTTAATTGTCAATTAATGAAAAATGTACATTTCCCTCTCTTTTCCTCTGTATCCCCTCCTGTCCCCCTCATTGTGCACAGTAATCATGGCAGAAGCCCACCAGGCTGTGGCCTTCCAGTTCACGGTTACCCCGGAGGGCATTAACCTGCAGCTATCCCACCAGGCCCTCACTGAAATCTACCTCTCTGGTGTGCGCTCCTGGAAGAAGCGTGTCATCAGACTCAAGGTATCACCACCCTGGGCGGTGCACCGGTTGTCTGTTTTGTTTGTTAATGCTTAGCCTGTGTTGATATCCCAAAACCAATCTGTCTTCTGTCATGTGAACAGAACAGTGTGATAACTGGGGTATATCCTGCCAGCCCTTCCTCCTGGCTTTTTGTGGTTATAGCAATCCTGGCTACTATGTACACTCGCTCTGACCCCTCCATGGGACTCATAGCCAAGATACAGGAGCACCTGCCAGTCAGGTAAAGCATCTCATGACACCATGACGTAGTAAAAGTTAATGATAAATCTTGTGATTCCCCAGACACAGAATGTTCCTTTTTCCTGGCAGTAGATTGTGTCATAGTGACACTGTTTACATAGACCTTACTCCTTCCTATTTTTATAGTCTTCTATGATTGTAAATCATTTTATGTATGCTGATGATTTGGCCATACTTTCGCCCAGCAGTGCTGGTTTTCAGCAACTGCTGAATGTGTGCTCGGACTATGGATTGAAGTATGATGTGAAATATAATGCAGAAAAGAGTGTTGTACTGATCTGTCGGACTAAAGGGGACAAAGAACTTTGTTTGCCAGACTTTTGTTTGTCTGGACAAAGGTTGAGTGTCTGTAGAAAAACTAAATATTTAGGACATTTCATTACAGATCAGCTTTCTGATGATGAGGATATATATCGGCAGTGTCGCATTTTGTATGCTCAAGCTAATATGTTGGTTAGGAAATTTCACATGTGTTCTGCTAATGTTAAAGTTCATCTGTTCAGAACATACTGTACACCGTTGTATACTGCCCCATTGTGGTGTAAATATAAGGTAGCTACTTTACAGAAACTTAAAGTTGCTTATAATGATGCCTTGAGGATTCTGCTTAAGAAGCCTAGGTCCACCAGCGCCAGTCTGTTGTGTTCACAGGTCCATGTTAGTACCTTTCAGGCATTAATGAGAAACCTGATGTACAGATTTATCTGTCGTGTGAATAACTCTGAGAACAGTCTTATAATGATGCTGGCTAATCCTGGTTTTAGTGTAGTACGTTACCAATCCTCTCTGTGGAAACATTGGTATAAATGTCTTTTATGATTTTTATTTTTTTTCTTCTTTTATATCCTTTCTTTTTTGTATGGACCTTGAGTCTGCTAATAAAGGATGATGATGATGATGATGATGATGATTGCTAATTGCAGACTGTTCTGATGTGTAAAGTAAGAGGGAAACATCAGGGGAAGAATGTTGTGTCTGGGAACCTCAAGTGACTTCACATTAACAGTGAAACTGTATGAGTGTGTGTGTTGTTGTCACCTCCTGTCGATGGTGGTGTAACACTCCCTGAGCCAGCTGATTCCCGGCAGTTTGTCTCTCTGACCTCCAGCACACAGATACACGATCACATAGTTTTCTGCAACCATCAGTTCCAGAGTCCCAACGACATACCTGCAGACAGTCGGCATGTTCAGCTCCATGCAGCGGTGTGTCATGCTCACAGAGGTGCCAGCATGGCTGCACACTCTGGGTTCACACTGCAGCTCAGGCTCACGGTGGATGCAGAGCTTTCGGTTTGTTAGTTTGTTCTGAAATGTGTTTGGAAACACTTTGTACTTTTGGCTTGAAAATGCTCCTTTAACTGAACCTGTCATTACTGTCAGGTAAACAGGTGTGTTTACAGTGTGCAGCACCTTTCTAGAGCAGGAAGATGAAACAATAAGAGACTAAATAAAACATGAAATCCAGTCTGAGACTGAAGAGGAGCAGAACTCTACAATGACTGTCAGGAGTAAACACAACGCTACAGTCAGCTGGTAAATGTGACTGAGTTTTAGATGAGAACATGGTTACTCCTGCAGCTCATACATAGTTTCATGTTTGAGGTCAAAGGTCACAGATTACCTGAACAGGTGATCCATCACATACTGGTAATTCTCCAGACTGTTCTGGGGCAGGTAACAGGAGGAAAACACGATGATGTCGTTCATACCATCTCCTTGGTAACCTGAGAGACAGAGACAGAGAGGCTAACCCAGATGTCTGCCATGAGGGAGGGGCCACAGGGCCTCAGCTGAGCCAGCACACAGGTAAGTCCTGCACCTGCAACGAGGGCATACCTCCGTGTGACAGCACTCTGAGAAATGGCTCCAGGACACTCATGTTGACCCGGCTCTCCTGTGGAGGGTCGCCTGTGGAGAAACACCGCCACCTGGTGCCCTGACTGTCCACCATGTCCTCCCTCTCTAGAGCTCCCAGCCCGCTGTGGTCTGTCCCCGGTCCAGAACTGGCACGGGACTCAGAACTAAACCTGGGGCTTGGGCCAAATGGTCTACGACGATGGGATGCCACGCCGAGACCGTGCAGGTCATCTGGAAAGACGAGTATATGATGAATTTCAGACACATACTGGCATCCCCAGACTGTGTGACCTCTGACCTCTCACCTTCCAGGTCGTACATGGGAAAGGGCAGTGATTCACTGTCAGAGGGCGTTTCCATGGCATCCAGGTCAAAGTCGAGGCCTGTGTCATCATCATCTTCAGGCGAAGGGGACAGGAAGCCGGGTGGGAAGTCCTCAGAGACCACGGACTCACTGCGACCTGAAAACGTCACACATCATGACCCTAACCTCTGGGTCCGTGTCTCCCTCTCCTACACCTACAATGCACCTGCTTTTCACTACAAGTTCACGTCATGGCCATGTGGTGTCTGCCGTGATGCTCTCTGGTGCAGGTTTCTTACCTAGAGACAGGCTGAGAGCTGGAGCCGCCAGCACTTTCTTCTTCGGTGGTTGTGGCCCTGATAAGGCCAGGCTTCTGGGAGGAGCTGCAGACATGCACAGCATCCAGTTGTTTATTAATATGAGAATGGGTCGGACAACAAATAATAACAAATTATGAAAATAAGTCATAATAAACACAACATAAACATTAAATTAATAAGCATCAAGATGCTGAGTGAAAACTGGGCTTGGATCAATTATTTTCACTATAGAACTAAAATATTTGTTAAACATGTGTTTTTATAATGTGACAGCCTCCTACTGAGAGGGCCGGGTTTGATTTCAGAGTTTCTACACTGTTAATGTTAACAGGTGTGGTACCTGGTTTGTCTGTGGTCGGTGTCGATGGGTTCTGCTCCGAGTTGACCTGAGCTGCTGCTGGTGACAGGAACACAGGAAGTCAGACTGAAAACAGGTGAAGAAGAAGGAGCAGGAGGAGGAGGAGGGAGATGGGGATGTTACCTGGCTGGAAGTCAAACTCCTTCTCACCTGGGGGAAGACAAAGAGAGGACACAATGAGGACAGAGTTTAACCTGAAGAAGAGTTGGAGATGGTCAGTTTTCCTCACCTGGCTCATCTCTAGCCAATGTTCCATCTTCTGTCTCCTCCTCCTCATCTTCAAAATAAAACCATTTCAGAGTGAAGAGATACCACAGAAATGCACCTGAGATTGAGATGCCTTTCTGTTTGTCTTACCTGCTGAGTCCACACCTGTCACTGCCTTGGCAACACCGTTCTCTCTTACTTGTTTACCTGTTTCCACCTGCTCTGTAGAAGAAATGAAATGTTTGGAGTTGACCTGAGAATACAGTCAACAGCAGACATCATTCTTAATCACATTTATAAATCAATAAATCTGTCGAGCATATAAAATAATTCCTGAATTCAGCAGATGCTCTCCTGTGTCCTCAGAAAACAGTCTAGTGCCTGTCTGGTCATCAGATGGTCTAGTGGCGGCAAGTGCTAGTAGTAGCTGCAGTAGTAGTAATGCTAATATGTAATACTGTGGTAATACTGGTCATACTGTTGGTGCTGTTGATGTCCTCAGTGATTTCCCCTGCCAGAGATGACCTGCACACAGAAACACAAAGTTTTGTTTATAAACTTGACTGAAAACAATTTTCTCCAGAATTTATTCTAGAAGTTATTTATTGGTGTAATTATTCATATGCCTTTATTTTCTCATGTACTTCTACTTAAAGAAATACATTTAACATTTTGAATAAAACATGATTTTCCTGAGAGAAACATGAGCAATGGTAATAATGAAGTGATATGCAGACGACACTGCACTATTTCTTTGAGATTCCACTACAGATGTTATTAATATTAAAGTATATTTCCATCTGCAGTTTGTTCTGCTTTGACACAGGGTTGTATTATTGGCTCTATACTACATTTTTAGGAACATGAACATGAAAACATGGAACAACTGTTTAAAAAGCCAAAACATTTTCTGACATAAAACACCCAAATTAAAAATTGCTCTTCCTAAACAGCTGAAGTGTTTTTATATTCTTTTAAAAATCCAGTTAAATAAACCAAATGTAAAGGGGGTGAATGAACTCTGACCTGGGTGTGTCTTCCTCTTCTTCCTCTCTGGACTCCATCTTGTTTCTGCTGCTAGCGAAGATAAATTACATGATGAGAATTTTGTGATGATGTCTGGGGCGACTCACAACCACAACAGAGGTCGTATTTCATCCGCTAGCCAGCCGGTCAACAGTCCGTCCTGAAGTCAGCTAGTTCTGAAACTATGGACGGATCATCGCCCAGGCCCAGGGGCCTCTGCAGGAAGTGACTGTTAATATTTCCTGTGTCAGTGAAAGAGCTCAGCTCAAAGACCACAAAGTGAATCAGAACCACCAAAGAGATGCAAGATGACTGCAAAGAGACCGAAAACAACCACAGACTCAGAACAGTCACAGAGATTCCGAACAACTTCAGAGACACAAACTGTCCTCAAGAGACTCAAACACAAAAAGCCATAAAGAGACACAAAGGAGACAAACTTAACAATTGTTTGGATTATTTCTTACTGTCAAAACTAATACAAGCCTTCTGTCAAACATAAACACACTGATGAAGTAAAGTCATGACGACCGCACTGAATTTAGATTATTTCTGTGCACAGGGCTGAACACGAGGTTTCGTTTATAAAACAAGTCACACCTCATGTTTTATTGAGTCACTGCTCCACAGTCCCTCCATAAATGTGATAAAGCTTCCAACCACAGAAATTCACCCTGACTGACTCTAACAGGTTCGGCAGTACACGATGTGGTTTGGTGTACCATTCATCAACGACTCATTCCATGGCTCTGGCCCACGTTGTTGACTCACAGTCCAGTCTGTCTGCTCCTGTTTTAGGAGCTCAGCGTATGAACCTGGCTTCACACTGCACTGCTCCTACAGCTCTTATCTCAAACAAACAGCTCACAGAGAGAAAGGTTTGATTACAAAACACTTTATAACACAAAAGAGAGTTAAAACAGGAAACAGAGTAAAGACTTACAGCCGTAAGGAGGTCGTTTCTGTCTGGGAGTCGACAGGAAACTCACACGCTGCAACAGCCAGCTGAGGTGAGACGTGTGCAAGACAAACAGATTGCTGAGAAAGCTGCTGCTCACCTGGAAACTCACCTGATGACATCACAGGCATTTTTACGACTTTGAGCAGACTCTGACACCTCTCTCTCTCTCCATACCTCACCTCTACCTCTCTCCAACTCACCTGTCTCTCTCTCCATACTTCACCTCTACCTCTCTCCACCAACTCACCTGTCTCTCTCTGTGTACTTTCACGGCAGAGGTGTGGTGTGTTGCTGCAGTGAGGCCCGCCCTGTTGCCACGGTGACTCTGACTGTACAGGCAGAGGCGTAGGGTGGAAACTGCAGCGTGCATGTTCCTACCTGCTGAGGAGATTGCACAGGTGATACGAGTTCAGACTTTCCTGTTGGGGCTCTGAGGGCTTTGGATGTGACGGAGGTTAAAAACTCCACTTCAGGGTTTTTAAATGTCATGTAGACGCTTTACATCGAGTGGAGGTCATTTCTGACTCAGCGGGTTTATCACTAATGGCTTCACAGCAACAGGAGGAGATAAAGCAACCAAACAAAAGAAAACAACAGCAGTTATTGAGGTGAAAAATAAGAGGTTTAGCTTTACTGAACATTTTCAGCACTCAGTCAGCAGGCAGGGTGGTGCACTAGACATATCCATTTGTCAAAGTCAAACAACAATAAGATATATATAAAATAAATAATGAGTACAAAGATCAAAATCTAAACATGTTGTTTCTACTCTTCCCTGCAACAAACTGTGAATTTCACCTAAAACACTGTGACTTTGGAAACTCTCCACTGGATTTGTCTAATGTGAAGGCATGAAGCCTCACGTCAGCTTGTCCTCCATCACTTACACTGAA
>NW_018128140.1:1527773-1540452 GCF_001952655.1 Monopterus albus
ATGATTAGAGCAAGACAAACTTGTTTTAATGTTCATGAGACTCTTGTTCTAAGACCTGAAAAGCCTTTTTCATAAATATGATAGAAATATAGCCATTAACCATGTGACAAATCCCCTGAGGTTTAGGCTATCTGGTGACCTTTATGAGGGCCAAACCCCTAGGTTTGGAACCACTAGACTAAACTGTGGTCAGTATAACAAGAGGTCTGGACTCTCAGGTGAACATTTCCTGCCTTGTTGTGTTTTCCCTCCACAGCTGCGGCCGCTGGGTGAAAACCCACAGACACTGTCTGCTAACATGCTAACACGCAGCTGTCAAACCTGCTAAGGTACAGACACACCTGTTTTCATGTCAGTTACACACATTCACAATAAAACAAGTGATTATGAATATGCTGGAGAGTTTTTATATGAAATTATCTTATTTAACAGTGGTGCCAAGAAACCTAATGCATTTACTCCAATACTGTACTTGAGTACAAAAGTGACTTTACTTGAATATTTACAATTTATGATACTGAGGAATCTGTTATTCAAGATTCAACGTGTGACTCAAAAACTAAAAATAAAGTTGTAGAACTAAAGGCTGTTTGTCTGTTTTGAACCATAAAATTGATGTTCAGTCAATCTACTCTTAATTACTGAGACATTCTACACTGCCACGTTTCTGCCTGCATCATAAACAGGAAGTCTCCGAACATTTAGGAACTTCCTGTGCCACTGAGAGGACTCAGCGTAATCACATTCATATCTGTTCAAACTCAGATTAATGTAAGTTCATAATTTATATTCAAACTGCACATCTGATGAAGTTTTTCTACCAATTCAAACTCAAACATTTTCGTTGTGCTATGCATAATGACAATAGAGATTCTTGACTTGACTTGAAGGCCAGCAGGGATCAGTAATACACCCCGACCTCTGAATGACTGGCAGCCAGAGATGTATTGAGGCCACATTAATTTAGTTTTGTGGATTGTTTAAAAGTTCGTGCCCCTGACAAAATCAAAATATATTGTAATTAGAATGAAAAATGTCTAGCCCTCCCTGGTAGGCTTGTGGTTAAGGTAGCACTTTCGCCGCTGCAGCCCGGGTTCGAATCAGGGTCGCGTCGGGAAGGACATCCGGCGTAAAACACGTGCCAAAAGTCAACATGCGACTCCTCAGTGTGACGATTCGCTGTGGTGACCCCTAAACAGGAAAAGCCGAAAGTGACTTGCTTTCTAGAATAAAAACAAAACCTTATCCTAACCCCAAACCACCGGGAGGGGGCGCCACAGTAAACAAGTTTTAACAGAGGAGACGCATCTCTGAGAAACGCATAGCTTATCGAGACAACACCGGTATATTGAGGTATTTTAAAATAGCTGACTCCTTAGAGCAATTTATAATCATCTGAGTTTAACGTGAGAAGTGAGGGCACCGCCCATTAAAGCTACCCTGTGTAACAAATCTAACACACCACAGTATGTCGAAGGTGCAGCGTGAAAAAGGTAAAAACTTTAACTTTATTATTTTATTACTTAAACTATTTCTGACCTCGTGTGGCGCTTTGCTCGTGATACTTCATATTTTAAAAGTTACAAACGAATCGGGTGGAAGCAGCATGGAAGGGAAGGTAAATAAAACAAACACCATTTAAATTACTACTCAGTCGTGTGAAATTTATTATCACTGTATGAATTAGTTACGGCTTTAATGATATTACATTTCTGTTTAGTGTACGGTCGGCCCGTTATTTGTACAAAGCCCGTGAGTATAGCCTGTCGTGCCACATTTCAAATTGTGCTGAACTGACCAAATGCTATAAGTTGACGTTTATTTTAATATAGACTGCCTGGATATTTTGTGCACGCTGGATTTATCAGTGTTTTCTACTGACGCCAAAAGATACAAAAGTAGCCCCCCTCCCCGGTTTTGTGCAACTGTGCTGGTAGGTAAATTTGTCTTAAGCTGTCATATTTGTGTGACGTTATCGAACATCGTGAGGTTAGCCGTCCGCCATTAGCTAACTTTTAAACGTAGACGAACACAGTGTCAACTCTACTTTCTTGTTTTGTTTGGTTTTGTTACACAACTACTATTCAGTGAACGTATATAAAGAAGGTTTGTTTTTATTTGTAAAGCATTATTGTGAAATAAAATCTTTTGCAGTAGCTAGGTGGCTAATGGTTAACGCATACGTTTAAAGTTGACCGGATGTAGCGTCATTTGGTTTTGCGGTGGGTGGGGCCTGTGAGCTGAGGGGAACGTAAACAGCTAACATGCCCCGTCACCGCAGATTACACACCTGCACCTGGTGTCGGTAAGCGTCATCTGATCTGACAGAGTATTAGTTCTGGTGTGAACGCGGCGGTCAGCGCCGTATTTCGGGTAGCCTCGGTGTCTCTAGGGATCAACAGTTAACTTGGCTAAGTTAGCTCGGAGAGCTAAGTCGGGGCTGCTAGCTCAGGGAGTTGTGCTGGAGCAGAAAGCTGCTTAATGCCGAGCCGTCAGCACCATGGAGATCTCAGGGGTTCCGCCAGGCTTCTGCTGAGGTGGGTGTTGCTGTGAAGCACTACAGTCAGGATAGCGCTGTATAACAGTGTTATAACACGAGCACTGGCGAGTTCTCTCAATCACCGGCTTGTTGTCTGACTCAGCAGCATGATGGAGAACTTAAGCACTTGTTTGTCTGAGTATGACTGTCCTCAGTGACTGAACTCTGAGCTGCTAACAGAGACACACCGCTCCTTGTTACTCAGACATACTGGCAGACATTTTGACACTTATTTCCTGTTGTGAACTTGTGTCAGCAGATACACTTGAATCCACACTGCTCTCCATCCTGTGTCGGTATGGGGGAAGGTGCGGCAGCTGCATTCTGTAGCTCAGTCAGGCCTCTTGTACACATGGCAGCAGTATGTGTGGATCACTGAACAGGCCCCGTTTAATAGACTACAAAGTGACTACAGAGGGTCACAGAGATCAGGAAATCTGTCACTGCAGGTCAGTAAGATCTGACAGTTTCCATTTCAGTAAGAGAAGTTAGTGTGGTGTGTATTTTCAGGGCTTTTAGCCAAAAAAAGAGACTAGACAGCTGCAAACAACCCAGTGTGGTGATGGTCACGTTGTAGGATTTTGCTTCTCTTTTCTTTTTGCATCTGCCTTTTTTCGCTTCGTCTCTTTGCAGGTGATTCGATGGAGCCAACGGAAACTGTGATGGTCCATTTCCATTATTGTTTTGTAATCAAGGCATATAATTGATAATGGAAGCAGTCATTAGCTGCAGCTGTACATTCTGTGTGGTGTTAGCTTGAGATTTATTTGTCAAACAGCATCTTTAATAATGATCCATCCTGACTTCTTTATCTTCAGGTCCGGTGTCTGCTGACTGTTTACACAACAAACCGATATAATCCTCTGTCCCGGTTGGAGAGTGAAGATTTTACCTGACACGTCTTCAGGCAAGAAGTCGACCAGAACTGTTTCAGCCTTTACTTTTTATATCTATTTACTTCATGATGAGTGATTTGACCTGTGCTGGGAACGTCATGTAAACAGGAGCATTTGCTTTGGCGACCCTGATCAGGCGGCGGGCACACTGACAGAAACCTGGTCTCTGCTTACAAAGACCAGATCATCGGGGGTTGGAGCTTCAGCTGCTGCCTGTGAGTGTGAAGTCTGAACTTGTGACCACAGCGACCCTACCTGGCTCTGAGGCTGTGTTTCTGATGAGCACCTCTGTGTCTCGATTTATTTTTTTGCACTTGTTGTTTGTGTAAATAAGGAGCTGGTGTTTGTTGTGAAGCTGCCGAGCACTGTTTCTTCAGCATCAGTCAGCTGATGATGGCGGAGTCCAGCCTGGAGCCGGCGGCAGCATCAGACCTGCTGATCGACCAGACTCTCTGCACAGAAACTGTCTCCAAAGAACCAATGGTAACCGTGACGGCAGATGGGCTGGGTAGTACAATGGAGTCGGACGTCGGCACCCAGGTCTCGAGCAGCAACGAGGTCCGTCCTCTTCATGCTGTTGTCCTGAAGGAGAAAGAGGAGGAGGAGGACACACCCACGCCCCCGGAGTCTTCATCACTTTCATCTGAAAATGGGACGATAACCTGCATCACCACAGAAGAAGAATCGGTGTCAACTCTACTCAGACTGATCAAGACCGAAGGGGGGCAGGATGGAGGCCCAGGTAAGAGCTCAGACCTGGTCCAGAGAAAACCTTCCTGTCTGCGCCCTCTCCCTCCTTTTCCCTGACATGTCTCAGCTGTGGTAATGCCTATGCATACACTCAGTGGTCAGTTTATTAGGAACACCTGTCTCAGTGTAATCCAGCAGTGAATCCTCCTCCACGAAGGTGATCATCAGTTTGTGTTTCAGAGTGGTGTTGATTCAACTGTGTGATCGCCCTGTGAGCTGGAGTGGCTGACAGGTGTTTATTTTGTCCATCCCAGGCTAGGCTAAGTACCAGAAATGCCTCTCGGTAGAATACAGGTCAGCAGCAGCGCAGACTGCTAACCTGGCTATACATGTAGGTTGATAAGTCAGAGACGTGTGCTGGCACCTGTTTACTGAATCAGCCATGTTGCTCTGACATTGCTCTGTGACATTCTGATTAACATTCAGGACGTGGAGACTGTGGAGCAGAGGAACGGGCAGCCAGTCATGAGATGCCTTCAATCAGCCATTGTTGTTCTGTGATTGGCTACAGGCCAGTGTGAGCAAGGCCAGAGACAGAAACCGAGTAACAACTAGTGTTCAGATATTTGGGCACTGGCAGCAGCTGTGGCTGTTCATTGACTCTTCAAAGACAAGTTGTACTGTTACCATCTTCAGGATATCAGAGACTCCGTGGTCTCCAAACTGTCCCTGTTTCTGTGCTGCAGGTCTGGAACTGGACCTGGAGGAAAGCTCGTCTGTGGCGACTGGCAACGGATCAGAGGACCGGCAGGATTCCACAGACTCGGCATCCTTCTCCATCCCCAGTCTGGAGCTGTCAGATGGAGTCCTGGCCACAGGAAACTCCCTGGACGTGGAGGATGGCCTGTCCTCTTCCTACTCTGCTCTGGGTGTTGAGGGCTGCTCTCCATCCACTGAAATTCCTGGTCCCAAGGATGACGAGACACTGGAGGTAGCAGGT
Organism: Monopterus albus; assembly: GCF_001952655.1. NCBI lineage: Eukaryota > Metazoa > Chordata > Actinopteri > Synbranchiformes > Synbranchidae > Monopterus > Monopterus albus. Next base: position 1,532,899 of record NW_018128140.1, read on the forward strand.
GAGACGTCCTGCCAGGTGTTAGTCTCATCTCCGGCTGTATGAGGTTTGAAGTCATGCCTCATCATATCTGCACCTCACGAAACACAATCTACGTAAAGGGCCTGTTTACTGTCTCCACTGCAGGACCCTCAGTGGAGCTGTGACAGTCTGTGGGTGGGATTAGTAGAGGGCTCGGTCCACAGTCAAATGGATAATGTGTTGTTTAGCATCCACATGTTCTGAAGGCTGGGAGTCCCTGAACGCATCACCAGCCTTAACTGCTTCATTTGGCAACTTTGAATCTTAAGTAGAAGTTTTTGTCGACACATTTATTTTGTAATTATTAGGGGTGTGATGATACGCTAAGCTCATGAGACCAGATGATATTTTAACACTATTTTTATGGAACAGTGTGACTACCAGGGGCCCCAAGAGTTTGTGTTTGTGTGTGTGTATTACTTCAGGAGTGAAAAAAGGGAGTGTTTTGAGGGATTGTTACATGTGTCTTTGAAGAGGTGCTTGAGTAAAAACGTGGCCTCCTGCCTTTGCTGTACTCAAAAACAAAGAAGCAAAAATGAAGAGACATTTCAGGGCACAAGAGGCTTTAGAAATGGCAATGAAGCCTTTATCTGCCAGTGAGCTGCAGGACTCACCTGAAGAAGATGTGGGAGGGTAGCCTGACACACTTTCAGAGGAAGGGTCAGAAGCACTAACACACTCTGTCTCGCACACACACCCACCCACATACACACACACACAAAAAAAGTCTTGGGGCCCCCTGGTAGTCACAGTGTTCCATAATATGACAAGGCAAAAACATAAGAATTTCATGCATCAGTCTACAATGTGAAAAAGGTTGAATCTGGTGAAATACAAAAAAATGTCAAATACCACTACTTTTCTTCAAAATGAAGTGCTACCATTACAGAATGCTTGGTTTTATACTGTAATGGCAGTGAGATTAAAACATGTGGTTTCATTGGAAGTCAATGGGGCATTTTGGGCAGCAAGGTGTCAGGAGGGAGCATCTGGCACTACATAAAAAAAATACTAATGCAATCAAATCAATTTTGTTGCCAATCTTGGGCATATCCAAGACTCTAATAACCACCGAAATCCCATCCTTCTACTATTATATAGAAAATAATTCTTTTTTTTTTTGCGAATTGAGATACATATTTCATAATTCAAATGAATGACTGACTGGCATTTAAAGGGTTAAAAAAATCCTGATAATGATTGAATGTTTGGGAGTTTTGAGCAAGTCTGATGTTGTTGAGATTTATAAAAAAAAGCAAAAAAAAAAAAAAAAAAAGATGTATGATGATTTAATAACAATTTTTGTGCGTGTACATTTTTGGCCACAAGGGCGTTAGGATGGTAGTACATTCGAGAAGGGTGGAAGGGTTAAATGGTGAAATATATATGACTGAAAAGCAGTCTTTTGACTGAAAGTCCCACAAACCTTGAGTCAAAGTTTGTTACTCTATGGTGTACTCTGGTCCTGAAGACAAAGCAGAGGTATCTATGATGTGAATGGAGTCTTGTTCATTTATACGAGCCTCTGCCCAGCTTGCTCCCACTGTTTGTGTCCGACTGTCGCTGTCCTCCTGTCCACAGGGGGCGCTGTGGCTGGAGCAGCTGTGCTCCTCCTACAGCCTCCACCTCCTTAGCTGCTGGCGCTTCGGAGCCTGGTCCATCCATGCCCGCGTATTACCTGGTGAAGTGGATCACCTGGAAGGAGAAGAAGACTCCCATCATCACTCAGAGTGAGAATGGACCCTGCCCCCTGCTGGCCATCATGAACACACTCTTCCTGCGCTGGAAGGTACGACACACACACACATACACACACACATACACACACACACCTGGATGGCCGATCTTTAAAACATGGTGTGGTAGTATCTGGGGTGTAACGGTTCACAGAAGTCGTGGTTTGGTTCATTTTCTGAACTGTAAGGGTAAAACAAAAGTCACAAAGTTGCTAAATGAGTAGAATTAAAAAGCAAAGCACTGTTGCAGACTCATGTGTGTGCGCTCCAGCAGCCAGGAAAAGACTGTTTCAGTGATGGAGGGGGCAGCATTTGTACTTCGCTCATCTTTTCCTCGCAGCAGTGATATTCATGTTCACGTGGTGCTGTTTCATAGGAGTTATCAGGTTTGACCTGTTGCTGCTGAGCAAACGTATGGAGTGGTGAACCGGAGCGCAGTGAGCAGTAAACAGTAAACAGCGAGACGCCTTCTCTACTTGTCTGTATTTCACCGGGAAGGTGATGCGTTCCCAAACAGGAGACCTTTGTGTTGAGGAGGGGCTTCTCGTCTCTACTGGCTGTAGCGCTCCAGTCTGCCACTTAACATTATTAATTAGTTGTTTATTAATAATATGTTTGTGCCACTTAAAATGTTCTGTTCGCAGACCAAGCCTACCATTACCTATTAAAGATTGCATTTGGTACACATCTGCAGGTACGAGCACACGTACATTCACACCTGTAGTGGTATCATTGTCCAAAATCCCACATCTTGTACCATTAACCTTCGCACAGCATCGGGACCTAGAGAAGCATCAAAAGGACGTTCTTCACTTCCTGGTCCAACACGTGCGAGGCAGCTGTTGGGTCCTGAAGAATGAAAACGTGGGTGGAGTCACCTAACAAGGTTGGGGCCAGTTACAGAGGGTTGACCAGATAACGTCCTCCAGCAGGAAACATCCTGTGATAGTCAGCACGCTTTTTATTTGGGTATCGGTTGTATACACTGAGACTTGTTGATCACTGTGATCTGAGGTTGAAGAGAGAAACTGATCAGGATAAAGGTCATTAGCTCCAGCCTTACATCAGTGCTGCTGAAATGCCTGTGCTGTTTAATGACAGCGGCCAGTTAACAATCCTGGACTGGAGCTGATGCCTTGTCAGATGTTATTTTAGTCACTGCAGCGATAGATGCTGTTAAACATGACAGAGTAAATTCAGTGTTCTTTGTTTCTTGCACTTGGTGACGATGACTTGGCACTCTGGGCTTATTTCTGGTTTCGCCTCCTGCCAGTGAAAACTCCAGCCAAGACGAAAACTCACCCAGCAGCATAAGTTGTAGGTTGTCTCAGGTTAGCGTACAGCGGGTGGTTTAGCACTGCTGCCAGCTCTGAACAGTCCACCCTGACAAACGTCAACACTGGCTGAACTAGGACTTGATTCCTCACCAGGAGACTCGTCCTCATGTTTGCTGTGTGGTGAGGTCGCTGTAGTAACTGTGTCTCTGTGTGTTCAGGCCAGACTTCCTGCTCAGACCGAGGTCGTCACCGCCGAGGATCTGATGGCTCATCTGGGTAAGATGACTGTGCTCCCGGCCAATCAGCTGCTCAGTCTGAGGGGAGTAAAGGTGACGGGGGAGTAAAGGTGATAGGGTGGACGGCTCTATGATGAGACCACACCGATTTATGCACAGAAACTTCACAAATTCAGACACCCCACCTGCAGCATGTTTGGTTCTGCTGCAGATCTAACTGTCCATGGATAAAACTGCTATTTTTGATCATCAGTTACTTGTCATTTCCTGGTTCTAGTTTAGTTTTTTGGCAAATGAAACACGACACATCTGTATTTTTAGGCCTACATTTACAAAACAAGACTACCATAAAATCCGGACTATTGAGCGCACCTGACTATAAGGCTCGCCCACTAAATTTAAGAAAAAAATAAAATTTGTACCCATATAGGCCGCACTTGTCTATAAGCCGCAGGTGTCCATGTTGTAACATGAGATATTTACACAAAGATGTTGCACAGCTTTTGTCATCTTTTTGGATTGAGTCAGTTCTTCACGCTGCCTTCTCCAACATCTCACCATCCATTCATTGATGCCAAGCTTACGTGCAGCAGCTCTATTTCCTTCTTCGACAGCCAGATCAATCGCCTTTAACTTGAAAGCTGCATCATATGCATTTCTTTGTGCGTTTTCCATGATGAGGGTGTGTGCATGAAGCGCAAAATGACTGATCTGAAGAATTTAGTGTGAGTGCATTTGATTTAATTTGAACAGTTTCATTGGTCCACTGTGAACTGTTCGGTAATTTCATTGGTCTGATGTGACGAGGCTGAATGTATTGGCAGCATGAAGCTCGTTAGCCCGTAAAAATCCATAAATTAGCTGCATTGTTGTTTATGCCGCCGGGTTCAAAGCTTGTGAAAAAAATAGCGGCTTATAGTCCGGATTTTACAGTAATCAAAACTTGCATCGCTAACAAGGACCGACTAGGTTCTGCAGTGTTTGACCAATGGTGCAGATGTTTTACCGAGAAAAGGTCAAACTCTGGTTTTTAACAGTCGACACTGGATCATCAAAAATCAGAGGATTTTTTTTTTTTTATCCCTCTCTCCTCAGCTTTACAAGAACAGTAATGACAAAACACAGTGAAGTGCTGATGCTGACGTACGTGTGTGTCTCTTGTCTAGGTGAGTGTGTGTTGTCGGTCACACCCAGAGAGAAAGCTGACGGGATGGAGCTCAACTTCCAACAGGTAGGAACACAGGCGTACACAGCCACTGAGCTGGAGCGCTGCTTGGTTCTCTGAAGGTTTAGTGGTCCTGTTGTCACTGGGCTGGATGGTTTCATCTGGGGTGTACTTTGTCAAAAGTTGTGTATTATCGTTGTTGGCAAAACGTACACTTCCACCCTGTCTGTGCCTCTGTGGACTTTGTTCAGTAAGATACCAGGGATGAGACTTTGAACATCCTGAGCTGAGATTATTTTGTCTAGCGTGAACACTGACAAACTGTGTGTGTGTGTGTGTGTGTGTGTGTGTGTGTGTTTTCAGAACATGAGTGACGCCATGGCTGTCCTTCCCAAGCTGTCCACAGGTCTGGACGTTAATGTGCGTTTCACAGGAGTGACCGATTTTGAGTACACACCAGAGTGCATCGTGTTCGACCTGTTGGATATCCCGCTGTACCACGGCTGGCTGATCGACCCACAGGTACACCCCTGCCTGTGGAAATGCATGTTAGAGGATGCTGCCGCCATTATTCTTCTTGTCAACAAGTCTGCAGACCCGGGCCGACAGCGTGTGAGCTCCCAGTACACAATGGGGGTTCCAAGCCTTTAGAGTTGACATTTTTGTTAAGAAAGTCGAGATGGTGTTGATTAGCCATTGATGATGACAATAAAAAAAGATTGTGTGCTCTACTTGAACAAGTTCTCAGTGTCGCTGCACTCCCAATCCACCAGTTGGCAGTAGCAAGCAAACTGCTGCTTGGTGCACCAGACGAAGGGCAGAAGGACGAACTACACTGGGACAAGCCAGACAAAGCTGGCAGTTGTGAAGAGGGTTAACATCCAATCTGAAAGATTCACCTGTGTGTGTACGCAGAGTCCAGAGACGGAAAAAGAAACTGAGCTACAACCAGCTGGTAGAGAAAATCATCGACTACAAACACTCCGTTGACAGCAGCCAAGTCAGCGAAGGTAACACACACACACACACACACACGCACACACACCCTGACATGCACTACTACAGTCATGGTACAGAGAAAGTACAGCCTCCTTCAGTTCTATTTTTCTTCATCAGGAGCTAAAAACAGTTTGTCCTCAGCAGCCTCTATAAATAAACAAACAAAACCTCAGGTGACAACAGAAACAATAGATTCCAGTATGTGGTCAAACCAACTTTCAGGAACCTAAAACTAAAGAAAACAAACTAAGGCCAGCTCAGATTTTACTAAAAGACTAAACTCAGAACCTCAGGAGCCAAAGCGAACACAGGTGTGCGTGCCTGCTAATCTGTCTTCGTCACGTGTGTGTCAGGTCTGGTGGCGGAGCAGTTCCTGGAGTCGACCGCCACCCAGCTGTCGTATCACGGCCTCTGTGAACTCAACACAACGGCCAAAGAGGGCGAGATTTCGGTGTTCTTCAGAAACAACCACTTCAGTACCATGATCAAACACAAGGTGGACACACACACACACACACACACACACACGCACATTCCTTTACCCTGTCCCGACCTAAACCTGATTCTAACACCACCCTAATACATGATCCTTTACCCTAAAACCAGGACAGCGTGTCCTCACAGTGATTGGACCCAGACACTTCTCCGTGGTGATGGCACTGGTCTCAAACATGCTCCCACTGTGACTGCACTGGTCTCAGACACGTCCCCACAGACACCTATGTACACAGTGACAGGGTCTGTCGAGGTGCTTGACTGGTTTGATCTCCACTAGGCCAATTTCTGTTGGTGCCCATTCAGACCTCAAAGGGTTCAGGTTGAGGCCTCGTGCTCTGTTCTGTACATACAGCATGGTTTCCTGTCTGTCTGTCCTGAGGAGGGATCCTTCTCCTCCTCTTCTTGAGGTTTCTTGCCTTTTTCTTCTGTGTAAGAAAAACAACCTGCCTGCTATTAAAGGCTCCTCTGCCCCTGCAGGGCCACCTGTACCTGCTGGTGACAGACCAGGGCTTCCTGCAGGAGGAGGGCTTGGTCTGGGAATCTCTTCACAACGTCGAGGGTGACGGAAACTTCTGTGACTCCGACTTCAGACTGTGTCATCCTCCCCAGAGAGCTCCGCCTGCCTCCACCCTACCCCCCACCATCCAGGAGCAGCAGAGACAGATTGACCAGGTGAGACAGACAGGCTGACCAGGTGAGACAGACAGAGCAGAGTGTCAGCTGACTGAGTCACTGACTGGTCTTGTTGTTGGTATCAGGACTACCTGGTGGCGGTGTCCCTGCAGCAACAGCAGCAGGGAGAGGCCCCGGGGCCCATCAGTGACCTGGAGCTGGCCCGACAGCTGCAGCAGGAGGAATACCAGCAGCAGCAGCAGCAGCAGCAGGGATCAGTGCAGACACCACCACAGGTAACAGGCAGAGACCCAGTGTATCTCCTCTGAGCCAGACGAGGCCAGCGGATGTGGCTCCCTGGGTTGTAGTTGATGGCTGGTGGACGATGGTGGCGGCCTATTGCACAGACCTCAGGACTCATCATGTTCTGTGTGTTGTTGTTGTTGTTTCCAGGTGAGAGGTCAGGGGTCACAGCAGGCCAGGAGAAGAGACAAGGACTCAGACTGTGCCCTCCTATAGATTCTTCTTCATTGTCGTCATCATCATGTGTAACAGCACCAGACTCCCCGAGTAGAGCCTGCCTGCAGCGTGGACATCACACTGTCAGCTCGATGCCCGACCCCAGTGCTTTGTCCAGCAGGTGACAATCCGGGATTCCAGGCTTTGGAAATGGATTGTGGTAGAAGAGACAGGTCCTGCCAGAGAGAGACGTTTCACATGGGTGGACATTTATGGAGAAGCTTCTGATCAGGCCCAACTGGAAAGAACATATCGTAACCCAGCAGTTTGGGAGGAAACTCGACAGAACGCACACACCCCACAGCCCAGGGCCTATCAGCAGCCGCTTCTACTGACCCCAGTGGAAAATGTTTCATCCTGGTACTAAATGGTTGTCTCCAACAAAAACCAGGAACAGTTGTAACCTTTGATCTCCTGGATTTAACGCTATGTTGAATAAAACGGTTTGCTGACCGGTTTCTTAAAACCTTCTCATGCCTCTGCGCGTTGTTAGC